>NW_018165562.1:29531-65632 GCF_001263595.1 Phalaenopsis equestris
ATATATATATATATATATATATATATAGTTTTTACTATTTTAGCATGCCTGATGCATGTCTGTGTTTTATATTTTCAATAATAGATGTATCTCGTATTCGTGTCGGGCAAAGTAACTACTGTATCAAAATGAGATGTGAAAAAGTTAAGTTGCTACAAATTTTTGTAGTAGAAAAATTTATGAATTCTTAGCTGGGATATAAATGTTGAATATGAGAAAGCACAAAATATTTATAAAAGATTCTCATCCTTGCCTAAATGAGGCTTTCTCTACCCTTAGAAGAGAATAAGGGAGAAATGATGCTATGTTAGAAATATTTCTTTAAGTAGGATTGAGAGTGTTGCCCTAGTTGTTGATTCTATGCCAAACATAAGCAAGATTGAGGCATACAACATAAACAATGGTCCGATAGTTTAGTTATGTTTTATAATTACTGGAAACGATAGGACAAACAAAGGACGTGTTTGAAACTTCAAGTGAATTTTTTATACAACAAAACAAACCTTCATATCAGAACCTATCTAGATACCATCAACCCAACAATGCTTCTATGAAGTGAAGAATAGCCATAGATTAAAAAATTAACACCTTTTTGCAATATTTGATACACTAATGGATATGTGCGCCATGGGTTAATTAGGGTAAGTATTCTATTTCATACATACATTTGTTCTTTAAAATAGCTACGAAACTGTTTGGTCAAGCGAATTAGTGGTATACTGCAATTCTTTTGTAAGGATTTGAGAAAATTATGTGTTTGGTATGAAAAATTACAAAGACAATGTAAAATTTGAATGAATTTGAAGCTTACATTGCAGTTTATTTTGGTTGAATTTAGAATTTGGCCAATTTGAATTATACCATTCATGTAAAAGCATAGTTTAGAAAATCAAACTGGACCGATTGGTTCAATCGTGAATCGGTAGCTGGTTTAGTTCTGAATATACAAAAGACTGTTTTTGTTCTTGAACCGCTGCGAACCGGCTGGACTGCCAGTTCAACCCGCAAATCAAAGAACCCACAAATATTATTTTATTTTTTTCCATCTTGGTTATAGTTTCCACGCATTTCCCTACTGTTAAAAAGTGGCAAAACATTGTGCTGGATTCCAAAATGTCCCATATTCTAAATCAAGCTTAAATATGCAACAGACATTCAAACATAAAAAGAGAGTGGGATAGGGTTATTATTAATTTTTTTAGGGGAAAAGAATGAGCTGCCTTATAGAAGAGTGATTTTTTTTTGTAAATAGAGCTACTAAAAAAAGCTTTTTTAATTTTTTATATTTACATTATTATATTATTTAAATTATATTTAATTAATTATTACGACATCCGGGCCAAACCAAGGAACCTTGATCCTTTCATTCTTCTAATTTGATGACCAATCTGATTTTCAAAACCTTGTGTAAAAGGCTTTAGACGAGTGGCCGTCGCCGTCTGCAGCCAGCCGCCAGCTGAAGCTGTCCGCTGACGCCGCCAGCCACCCGCTGTCAGCATCCTACTACCGCAACTGTCAGGCCCCTCGCCGCTTGCAACTCGGTGGTGGCTGTCGGTCAGTTGCTGCATGAGAATGTTTTAAGAAAATCTTTTCTTCCTTTTTCCATGAGAAATGTATCACTTATGAATCCTGTTGTTTTGACAACTCAACATTATTCTACCTTAAGAAAATCAAAATCTTGAAAGCCCCTATAAAGGAAAAAGTCTCTTTAATACCGATAGGGCTCTACTTTTTTGAGTGGAATGTTTTGAAATTTTATTGGGTGATAAATCACCTTCTCAGTAGAATGTTAAACAAAACACATATTGAAACTCTCACCAATTTATTCTAATATTAAATACCTAATCTTTACTAAGAGCCCCCCTTTGAGTGTTGCCTATGCCCAACACCATCAAAACACTAAGCTTGATCCAGAAACCCTAAAATACATCTTGATGGCGTGCTCATCTCAAGAAAGGTGTCAGCATTATTATCTCAATTCCAAAAAATTATTTGTCTCCCATGAAATTAGTTTTGTTGAAAATCAAGGATTTTATGAGTAAGGTTTCCTTTAGGTATAGTCTTGGAATGAAGATAAATTTGATTCTTTTATTTTCTTAACTTGATTTCCCATTTAACGAACAGACCCATAAATTCTCAAGTAATTGTGAGACATTTTTATTGTAGAAGTGTTCTCATTAATGAAAGAGTCTACCTAATGGACCTAAACTATAGGTATACTCATTAATGAAAGAGTCCAACATTGAACCAAAGTATGCTCAGCTATATAAAATTTTGCGATATCAATCCCCATGTAGTGAAAGTATGACGTCTTAAACCCTTCTTGTTATCATTTTTCCTATTGCTTTAAGAAAGGGAACATGAATATGAACATGCACACAAAATTCAATTGCTGATTTTATTTCATTTTCCAATATACCAGTGTCTCATAATTTATTTTCATTGAAATAAACAATATCGAGATTTCAAGAATTATTTAAGAAGCGCTTCAGAATAAAGAGCGATAAGAATAACAATTGAAGTAATGGGAGCTAAAAAGGAAAAATAGTAGAATTGTCAAACGAAAACAAATAATTGGATGTAATTGGGGTGTAAACTATCAAATACAATGCAAACAGGACACTTGAGAGGTACAAATCTATGCTTTTTTTGCAAAATGCTAACAGATTTAGTTTATTATGGAGAAACATCTGTACCAGTGGCAAGCTAAGAACCGATAAGATACTTTTATCATTGGCAGCAAACATTTATTGGCTTTTATAATACTTTAGCTTTAAAAGATGCATTCCTACATTGCAACCTAAAGAAGAAGCTTATTTAATTTGTTTTTAATTACGATTTTAGCACTAATCATGTATGCTGGTTCAATAAAGCTTTATACGGGCTTTAACACACTAATTGCTTCATTTGGGGATTTAGCAACTCCATTTATTGGATAAATTTCAATTAATGTTTCATGGATCACACTTTTATCATAAATAAATTCAAAAAGGGTGAGGTCACGATTCTTATAGTATATGTGGATGATATAATCATTATAGATGATCTCAAATAAATAAGGGAAATGGAAAAAAAAAATAAATTTGTAAATAATTCAAAATAAAAAGATTTTAAAAGTCTCATATGTTTTGTTGAAATTAAAGTGGCCTTCTTATAGGTTGAGATATTTAATTACCAATAAATGTACAATCTCGATCTACTCAATGAAATATGTATGATGGGATGCAAATGCTCAAAAGTTTCAATTGATTATTGCCATAACATTGTAGAGGCAGGCAAAAACTGTAGAAGTTGACGAAGAGTTGTATTAAAGATTGGTTAAGTTGTTTGACCGAGCATTGTTTATGGTTTAAATTTCTAAGTCACTTCATGTATGATCCTAAATAGGCACATCTATAAATGATGCATGAAACTCCTTACTCCCTTAAAGTTCCTTCAAGAAAGGGAATTTTATTTAGGGTTTGTTTGGTCGGCAACATTAGGAGTCCATTGCATTCTCAATGTAGGGGTTTTGGAAATTCAATTGTTTGTTTGAAAGAAAATGAAATTCAATGTAAAAAAAACATTGTATTTGAGATTTAGGGCACGTTTGGTTGGACGGTCTCCCCGTGGCGGGGCATAGGGTCGCGTATTTTTTTTTTACCGTTTGGTTCAGCGGCCTCCCCGCCACTTCCCGTAATTGTTAGGAAAAGCGGACATCCGATACCTATCCGCGGCCTAGCGTCGTCGACACAGATTTTACCCCCATGCCCCTTTTATGAAGCCCTAACCCGTATCCCGCGAAAGAGAAGAACACATGATCTTCTCCCCTCCCCTCGTCTTCTCCGACCGGTGACGGTTCCTGATCATTTTCCTCTTCTTCTTCTCCTTCTCTTCTTGTTCCCATGATCTCGTAAAGAAGGGTAATAAATTTTTGCCCTACCCCATTGATCTGTTCTAGGTATGATTTGGTGGCAATTTTCTGTGGGGCGCTGCTGCAATTTTCTGATTTGGTGGTGGTTTTTGCCGGTGACAGGAAGAACTACATCTGTATGGATACTTGTATATGGGATTAACTTTTTTTTGGGTTTTATTTGTTAAGCAATTACAATGAGTTATTGCTGAAGGTTTGAGCATTTACAAACATTGCTCTTCATGCTTCAAAACTTTTTGGTTGTTACACATAGTGCACAATAATGAAAATTAGAATGAGTGTAAAATTGTATTGATATGCTGCTAAATAATGAGGTGTTATATGAGTAGAAAGGTGTATATGTCCAGGTTTGTTATATTGCCTCACATAATACATAATAATTTTTAAACAATTTTACCAAACAAGGACAACATGGTTATTTCTCCAAAAACAGCTATCTCACAACTGTTTTCACACAGCTGCACCAAACAGACAGTCAGTTTTCCCGCTGCAGTTTTCTGGGGCAGCGCTGCAGTTGCGCCAAACATAGCCTTAGCCGTCAGTTCATTTTCTTTGAATTCGAAATTTGTCTGATCTGGTTGAATTTAGAAAAAAATAGCTGAATATAAAATGCTATTAGTCGCTCCGCAGTCCGCCGACTGCCTCCTCTACTTCGGACCACCATTGCCTTTATCGGCGTCCTCCCCCGCTGTCGGCCGCTGCGGCCGACCACCTCCCCCGCTGTCAATGACCACCTCCCCCGCTACCGTTCGCCACAATCGACCACCACTTCCACACGCCGCTGGACATCGCAGTCCGATGTCGCCTCCCTCAGCTGTCGGCCTCTGCTCACTTGCCGTTGCTGCCTCCCTTTTCCGCCATAGCTGGCCACCGTTGTTGTTCACCTCGGCCATTGTTCACTGCTGAGCCCGCACTCATCAGCGAATGCATTACTTCAAAATTTATTATTTTCATTTTATTTCAAAACAAAATAAAATTATTATTTATTTTACGGAGAACCAAACAATTTTAAAGTATTTCACATACAATATATTATTTATGTATTTCATTCATTTTACACTACATCACATTATTAGCAAACAAACAACCCCTCAAGGGAAAGAAAAAACTTATTCTAGAAGCATATACACAAATGTTGGTTGGGTGGGATTCCTTTTAGAATGTATTATTGTTTTGTGTTTCTTTTTGGGTGAAAATCTAATGACTTGGAGAAGCAATTATTAGTAATCTTTGCCAGATCGAGTGTTGAGATTAAATTTTGAATCATGGCTCAAAAAAATTGTGAAGCGTTGTGGATCAAAAACATATTGAACAACATAATAAAATGGGGATGTGCTATGAATTTATGCTGAGTTAACTAATTAACCAGCAATGTCATAACTAGTTCAACATGATTGAGCTAAACACTTGAAATTGATTGACATGTCATTAAAAGGCCCAAAAAATTGTCAAACTGCTGTGGATCAAAATTATCTGGAACAACATTATAAAGTGGGATGGTGCTATGAAGTGATGCGGTGATAACAAATCAACTATAAAACATCACACAACCAGTCCAACATGATCGAGGTAAACAGTTTAAATTGATTTGACATACATTTTAACCAAAGTGCCGCCAAGCTCTGTGCTGTAGAGTATCACCTCCGAGTTAGGCTTGGAAAATATCAACTCTACAACTTGAGAATGTGGCTTTTGGGTGGAAATCTCCCTCAAAATTTGGGGTGAAGTAGATGGTTGCAAGTTTTAGAATATCCGCTTATATTTCATGCATGTTTTATGAAAACATGGTTGAATATTTTTATATTCAAGACTATTTTCATGTCTCCACTTTGTAATTTCTAATTTACATAGGTAGAAATTACCTACAATAATCTAGAATTTTTTTGTATGAATAAGAGTATAAAGTCCCTCACACATAATTCATATCATTTCTACTCTCTTTACACTTAGTCTTAAATTTTCCTGCATAATAAGTTTACTTTCATTAGTCTATTTGATTTGGACTCTCTCATATATATATATATATATATATATGTATATATATTTTGAAAGCCCAAAAAGGCTAATATATTAAGTAGAAAGAAAGATACAGATACAATGTGTGGGAGGGCACAAACATGACACCTTGCCCACTAATTAAGCATCTTTTTAAATCTAGAACTAGTGAATTTGCATAATTAATGACACACCGTATGCTTGATTTAATTGAGAATTTTCACATGATATCTATGATAATTATAAATCTACAGCAGATTCAAATATAATATATTTGGAATTCAAACTTTGTGAATTAATTGTTCATCTAAAGCATGAATTGGTTTCTTATTGAAACTCTTAAGAAATTAGCTATTAGAAAATAAGATGATATAGAGTCTTACAATGAATTGGCACAAAGTGCTTAAAAGTTTTAAATGCTAGAGAAGTTAGGCATGTTCCAATTTCTTATGTATGTGAGTTAATATTATATCTTGAACGATCAAAATTGCCTTTAATTGTTTTTCTTTTTCATCTTTCTCTTGGATTCACATCAAACAAGCCATCTCTATAATTTTTCATGCAAAAACTCTAATTTAATATTGCAGCTATAATAAATGATGAAATTGTAACCCTTTTTATGGTGAATTTAAAGGCATTTTGTGCATTGGTTGAATAGAATTGCATGTAATGACTCATGGATCTCATGAAATTCCCTATGAGGAGCACGGTAATTGATACCAATTTTGTTTGAGAAATATAATCAAGTAATTTGTTGGAGCTGAAAATTTTCGTTATTGGTAAAATTTATTACAAAATTTAAAAGCCCGGAGTTATAAAAACACAAATTTCATATGTAAGATAAATTCCTTGATTAGTTTCATTTTTTTAGCTATTTCATGTATTAGGAATTTTACTTTTAGTGAAATCTTGTATCTCATGTCGATGATGTTATTTTGTTATAACAGTTGGCTTATGTTGATGATCTAAATTCTTTGGTTCCCTTATTTGGGAAATTTGTAGTTGATTCCATCAATATTTATGTTATCAAGATTTTTGGTTAGTGTCTTATCTGATTCTGATAAATTATTTTACTTGGTGAGCATGCATTTCTAAAAGGATTTTTTATTTTTATGTTACTATAGATAAGAATATGGGACATGCATAAAACTGAAATATTGTTTTGCATAAAATATTTGTTAAATGTGCTATTACTTTTACTTCCGGGTGTTCAATTTTTAATTGGAAGCTAACCTAAGATTTTGGGAGAGATTATCTCGTTATGCAAGTGTGATACTTGGTTCTATTTTTGTTGATTTTTTTTCTTTCTGTATTTATTTCTTACAAGTTTTTTATTGGCTTGATTGTGGTTGGTTACTCAAGTTTGATACATTTTCATTTTTAATGAGTGCATGGATTTCAATTCTATATGTGGCTTCTTGGTTGTGATTTTCTATTCTTTATTTCTAGCAGGTTATGTTGAAATTCAAAATAATGTAGAATATTTTTATTGATATGAAATGAGGTAAAATAATCCTTACATGAATCTTAGAATAAGAAAGACAAGAAAAAATAAATAACAGGAAAAGAAAGATATAGCATATAATATCTCCAATTAATTAATCCATTTTAATTTTTTTGGAGATAAGGGAAACATCATAAAATAGGAAAGCCTAAAATAGGAAAGAAAATAAACCCTATCTAAGAAAATAAATCTAAAATAGGAAATGAAAATAAAGTTGTGTTAGAAAATAAATCTAATTCTTATAATTTCTTGCAGGATAAATTATTTACTAATATAACTTTTAACACTCTCCCTCAAGTTGAAATATGGTTAAAAACTATATTCAACTTTGATTTGAAAATATCAAACAATTTGTAAGGAATATCTTGTGCAGGTGAACTTGAAGTCTTCATCCCGTAATGCGGTTTGAAAATATCAAACAATTTGTAAGGAATATCTTGTGAAGGTGAACTTGAAGTCTTCATCCCGTAATGCGGTTGTCATTGATTGCAGTTCATGCAGTGTCTATAATTAGGCGGAAGACTCATACAGATAATGCTGTAGGAGAGTTTGCAGGAAAGTGAACAATCTGCAGTAAAAACTGGTTCCTAGTTGACTGCGATTGTCTTTGACTGCAGTTCTTGCAGTGTCTGTAGGTAGGTAAAAGACTTCTACAGATAATGTGACAACAAAGTTTGCAGCGAAGAAGAAAACCAAAAGGAAAATGCTGCAGAGTATGGCCTGTAAAAAAAAAAGAAGGAAAAGCTCCGGGGTTAGACCTTGCTGCAGGAAAAGACTCTGGAGGAGGGTCTGCCGCAGAAAAAACTCTGGAGGAGGGTCTGCTGCAGGAAAGAATGAAACATAGGCATTGTTTGTGAGATGGCCCGCTTTCGCTGGGGGCATTGGGCCACCATTGTTGACTCGTGTGTTTTATTTGCAGGACCACATGGTATTTTTTTGCTTTTTGGCCTTTGCCTTTTTGAAATTTTCGAGTCTCTTTTGGAGGTTATCCGGGGGAAAATAGACTTCTAGTTTCTGTCCTCGATACATTTCATGACAACTCAAATTGCCGATGTTTCCTTTCTATTTGTATTTTTTGTAGCTTCGCCAGAGTTGCTTCCCTCATCCTTCTTGGCATCTTTGAGGTAGGATTTCAGCAAGGGAGTAGGGGGCTTGTGTTTAAGTCCAGATTTTTAAGAAAAATTTATTGCATCTAGCTATTGTCCCTTTAGAATTAACTCTTCTATTATGTCACTCATCTTATCCTCCACACACAGAGCTTGGGCATTTGCTTTCTCCACGAAACGCTTACCATCAATTTCTTTTGCAACTCCCTCTCCTCCACTCCAATCCCAAACACAGGAATGCATGAACATTCTGAGCCTTTGCATTCTCCACCCACCATGTTGTTCCATCTCATCCTTCTATGCATCTGCCATCTCTTTGGCTCTCCCTTTCACAATCCTAGACACTAATGACCTCTCAATCCGCAAATCCGGATTTGTTAACACAAACACCAAGCCCTCCAACAAAAACAAACAGACCCAACCAAAATCTTCTGACAGAAACTTCGAATCCCGCCGATCGACAGGAACAACCCTAGAATTCACGTCAATAACAAACTTTACAGGTTCTATGGCCTCCTTAAACGAAGGGGTAACTTCTTACATAGGAGTTCTGACTCCTAACTACTGGAGATGATGAGGTCAAAAAAAGCGTGGGAGTTCATCTTGGAGTAAAAGGCGTGGGGACGAGTTGGGATGTCAACAGAGGAAAGGTCGGATAAAGAAGCAGCACAAATTTCTTCAACACGAGCGATGGCAAGATCAACAAAGCTGTCAATGGATTGCTATCGGCAGCGGAGGGTGCCAAGTTTGCGTTGGGTGTGGTAGTGAAGGGAGCGGTGCTTAGAGCAAAGTGACTCAGACTTGAGCTCAAGGCTTCCTTCGAAAAAAGAGTAGTGGTCGGAGAGCTTTGTCTAGAGAGCAGCGCAACTGGAGATCATCTCCATTTTCCACTCCGGCTTTATGAAGCCCGCCTTCACTGCTAATATGCTCAACATAGTCGAAGATGCTGACGCCATCGCCATGGACGCGGTTGATGGAAATCGCCGACACTACACCCTAACCCTAGCAAGAGGGTAAAGAGGAAAGTGATCCAGAAGGACAACAACCAAGATCAAGAAGAGAAAGCATATGACAAGAAGAGAGTCTGTCAGCTCTAGAGGGAGGACCAACGACTAGGGAAGGGAATTTGGCTCTGATACCATGTTGAAATTCAAAATAATGTGAATTATTTTCATTGATATAAAATGAGTATAAATAATTCTTACATGAATCTTAGAATAAGAATAAAAGTAAAAATAAATAACTGGAAATGAAAGATATAATAACTTATATCTCCAATTAATCTCTACATATTAATTATTTGGAGATAAAGGAAACATCATAAAATAGGAAAGCCTAAAATAGGAAAGGAAATAAATCAAATCCAAGAAAATAAATCTTAAATAGGAAAGGAAATAAAGTTATATTAGAAAATAAATCAAGTCCTCATAACTTCTAACAGGAACATCAAATAGGTTATTAGATTTTTGGCTAGATTTGTTTCTTTCATATTTACAATTTTCTTTGAAAGAAATGAGTTTTTGTTAACAATTAAGGTTTAATTTCTTGTTCTCTAGATCAATGTACTGCTAATGGTTATGTTCAGAAGAGCCAGAAAAAGAACTTTCAGTGTTTTAAAGATTTGAAGGGCCAACTTGTTGATTTTCAAGTCCAACATAATGATGCGCATCAATATATATATATATACATATATATATATATGTATGTATATATATACATATATATATATGTATGTATATATATACATATATATATATGTATGTATATATATAATATATGTATGTATGTATGTATATAGATATATGTATGTATGTATGTATATAGATATATGTATGTATGTATGTATATAGATATATGTATGTATGTATGTATATAGATATATGTATGTATGTATGTATATAGATATATGTATGTATGTATGTATATAGATATATGTATGTATGTATGTATATAGATATATGTATGTATGTATGTATATAGATATATGTATGTATGTATGTATATATAGATATATGTATGTATGTATGTATATATATATGTATGTGTATATATATATATATGTATGTTTAGATATACCCATAACTTATTTGAAAAAGAGCTATAGTTTCCGAGCTCGAGTATATCAATAACATGGCTGACCTCTTGCCCACATGAACACATCCTCTCAATGATGCCTATCTTTCTGATCGCCTTGTAGGAAGTTTTATGCTAATCATTCTTATTATTTGTAGGAAGTTTTATGTTAAAAACTTCTTATTTGTAATCATAATTACTGTATGCTTAAATTTTTCTCTCTTATGTTCTGTTAATAATTTCTTTGCTAACATCTGAATTGGAGACTGATTAATTATTCCTCTTCTATGGTATTATCCCCAACCATTGATTAAGAGTTCAGTTGTATTTATACAAAGATTAGGTATACTTATATAGGATTTTGATGTTTTTGCAGCGCCTTCTGCAACCATGCTGACATTGAGGCTTTCACTGAAGAGAAGAAAAAATCCTTGTTAGTTAAACGTCAGGGCAAAGGCGCTGATTTTGTTCGTGCTGTCGAGGAGATAATTGATGTTTATGAATCTTTAAAGAAGCAAAATCTTTCTACGGCTATTTCTAATGGAGGAGACAATGAATGCAATGCATTGATCCAAGAGCATTTGGAAGATTCAAGAATAGATTGTATTGGAAAAACTGCAGAGCCTTATTCGAGTCCTTTTCATAACCTTCAGTCAGAAGATGCATCTGTAATAGAATGTGGTGATACGGTAAATGTGGATGATAGTGCTGAAGCCTTACTCGAACATGGAAATCACGATAAAAGTGCAGGAGTTGATGATTCTGCTAACAAAATATCTATTCTCGATCAGCTCCGACAAATTCCGTTGTCTAGTATGCCTACAACTAGAAAGAGAGTGAGGGATGCACTCTTGCCAAACTCCATCACCAAAAGTGCTTCGTCGCGTAGGAGATCTAGATGTTCGTTAGGGAACAACCCATGTGAAACCCAGAAGTCGTCGACTATGAATGCTGATGCTAAACTTGATGTCGTCGGCTTGGCTTACATTGCAGCGCCGGAAGAACCACTTCTAGAAGAATTAGTGGCGGTTAGAGGAGCGGAAAATCTTCCCAAATGCAGTGCCGAGGCTTCACCCAGCTGCACCGGAGTGACCCTTGAAGATATTTTGGCAGGTCAAACTGATTGGACAAATTTAGATGATGGAAATGTACGAGAACTTAGGGAAAAATTTGAATGCTCTGATAATGATGCGGTCTCAAAAACATTTTTAGAAGTAGATGCTAAGCTAAGTAGTGAATTTGAGACTCCTTTGAACACTCTGGATATTACGAATGGGAGAGAATCCGACAGAAAACAGGTTACCAGTGCTAGAGTATGTGATGAAATGGATAAAGAAATTGATATGCAGTTTGAGCGTGGAAGCCTTTCTGACTCCTTGAATTCTCAAAATGGTACGGCTGACAAATTTAATAATGCCAATGGAGACGAGCACCTTCCTCTGGTGAAAAGGGCGAGGGTCAGAATGGGCAAACCTTCTGTTGAGGAAAATTTAAATGAATCTATGGTATCTGAAGTGAAATTGGGCAGACTTGTTACTTCAAATGGACATTATGGGAGCACAACATTCTCCAGTCCTGTAAAAAATTGTTTTTTACAAAATGATTCTCCTAAAAAAACCTCACCTGCTGCCAAAGAATATGCAAGGTTTTCAACAAATGTCTCTGCGCATAATGATATTAGAAGTGATCTTGCGCCGTCGTGCAAGCTGATTAAATATCATCTTACGTTGGATGTTGAGGCTGCACTGCCTCCGTCAAAGCGCCTCAATCGTGCTTTGGAGGCCATGTCTGCCAATGAGGCTGAAGCTGCCATTGATTGCCCACAAGCCTCAAGTACAACCGAATTAAAATCTAGCAATGGATTGCATTCTTCAACAGAGAAAGCCCATGGTGGAGATGACAGTAGCAGGTTCCCCACAAAACCACCGCCCATGCAGGCTTCTGGTGCTGCTGCTGCGCGTCTATCTTCAAGTTTAACATCACAAAATCTGGTAGCCTGCAGTTTAAGTTCATTTGAAGTAAAACACGAAGATTCTAATCCTGGAAAACTGTTGAATTCCCTTCAGAAAAATTATGGTCGTTTTGCTTCAAAGACTGCCGGTATTATTCATTCTTCTTCGTTCGAGCTGGTTGAGAAGGACTGTGGCGAACATGGACCTAATCATTCCTGTTCATCTACGGCAGAAGAGAACGATAGATCTCAGCTGGATAAAGAGTGCACTTCTTCTGAAGGTGTATGGGTTTCACATAAGACAAGTTTTTCACCATCCAATGGGGCTGCTACAGCTATTTCAATCACAACTACTGTCTGTACAGCAGGTGAAATCAATTGTGCGGCTGCAGTTTCAGGCAGTATAAATGTTGACTCATCATCGAGTGATATGAATGGAATCCCTTCAGTTTCATCGGCGCCAAATGTTTGCTCCTTGGCTGGTGATGAGGATGGTGCTGCAGCTTTGGTAACCACTAATTTTAGTACTTCAGTAAATTGTACCTCCATGGCCACCTCCATGGCCACACTTTCGAGGCCAAAATTTGAGCAAACTTCACGAGTTGGAGACATGTAAGGTTTTATCTTCTTTTTTCATTACTTTTCTACATCTTCTAAATGAGTTGATAATTTTAATGCTATAAAGTGGAAACATTGTGCATAACAATTTCAATTATTATTACAAATCTCCATGATGGAAAGAAAAAAATGGACAATTAAAAGAAAATGATTGAATCATTTAGAAATCTGCATACCGGGTTGTTTTGGTAAGTCAACAAGAGTGTGTAATTCGTGTAGTATCCTTAAGAAATCTACCCAAATGAATTAATTTGCTGACATCATATTTTTGATTAATTTCATTTTAAAATAAACTTAAGTGGATTAATTTCTGAATAGTCCCAAGATCCATTATTCTTGCATCTAATCATCCACTTGCTTAGTTATTGGACATATTAGTACAGTTGAGTGAATAAGAAGTCTCAAGTGGATTTTTTGAAAAATATTCTGTAATTATGTTTGCAACACTGAAATCCCCCTTATTTGTAAAATTAACATATAAATTCTTAAAATAAACTGTCAAATCCTATGTATTAATGCATCGTATATCAAATTTATCTGAGACTGCTTTGGATGGTGGTATTATAAGTGGAGACAATTGCACATTAGTTGAATAAATAATGAAGATTTGGGTGCTACACGTAATTTTCCCAAATAAATTTGATGTGAAATTATTTGACCATAATAGTAGAAAAATTGAATTAGATAGGATTATAGATGCACTTCTTGTAAATTTTAAAGGGGAGTACTTGTGTGTTTTATTGTAGGTGTAAAATTGATGTGGAAGTGTTTGTTCAAGTTGGTGTAGGTTTGTAACGAAGAGAATGTCCATGTATTGGGAGTTGAAATTATATTTTGGACTTTCCTTCCATAATGCATTGCATTATATTTCTTTCTTTAATTCTTTATCTTTTTTTATTTTAATGAAATGATATTTGGCATTGATAAACTTCCCTTTGTGAGGCCTATCCTTTGCCAAAGTCCTAATTGTATGATTTGGCGAACTTCCTCTACCCACAGTTTTAACGGGCGTGCCATTAGTGCCATAAATCGGAGTTTTTTTACCATTTCATTTTCCCAAAATCTTTAGTATGTCATAATTTGTAAACTCGTTTTGTTTGAATTGTAGGCAGCCTGTTGCACTAGAAGCTAAGCAAATTCCCAAGAATATGACTAATTCATCTAAGTTGGCTCCTATTAAGGATTTGATTGCCGCCGCACAAGCTAAGCGATCTTTATCTCGATCTACTTCCATTTGTGATAGTGTTATAGATGGTAAGATCGCTCCTGATGCTGTCCTAAGCCCATCATTAATAAACAAGGACGATTCTTCTGGACGAGGTTCACCTTCAAATCCCGTGCTCTATCACAGACCTACTTCAGATGACGGGACTTGCTGCCTGCAGAATGGCAGTAGAACTCCGCTGGATGGTTCTTCTAGAAAAGGGTTTAACAAATATGCAAATCATTTTGAAGTGGATTCAGCACGAAGATGCTTCGAGTCTTTATTATGCACATTGTCGAGAACAAAAGAAAGCATTGGTCGAGCAACTCGTATTGCAATCGACTGTGCAAAATATGGGATTGCTGGAGAGGTTGGATACATACATGGCTTCCAAACTTCTTATCTAAAAAAATCTAGGGAAATTTACATACTCAGCACACAATTCTTATGTATTTACATATCTCACTCTAAAACTTTCATATGCTTATAGCACTTTGGTGTTTTAAAGCTTTGCATGAGATGGTGTTTCACTTTTCAAAAAGTGATAAGTCCTATTTTTGATGTGATATAAAGATTTGACTGCTATGTGTGTAAATATAAATGTTTAGGTGTGAGATATTTAAATATATTAGAATTGTGTGCTATGTATGTAAATGCCACAAAAATCTTTCAAAGCATGCAATTTAGATGAAGGAATTCCTCTATACAACTTCTATAGTGATACATTCTATTAAGTGGTTACGTGCAAATGGTGATGATTCTTGGAAACATGTTGCAATGCATTTTTTTAATTTAATCTGTATATGTTTTTCTATACTGAAAAACTACGAGCATGAATTTTTTTAAGGAAGATTTGCATGCATGCCACTCAATTCCTATGTATTTACTACAAATATCTAACACCTAAACTTCAATTTTAACATATATACCACCTTACCTATGCATGGTAAGGTGTATTCCATTTTTTAAAAGTTAGAATAGTGGTTTTTTTATGTGCTATGAAGGAAATGGGTGGAATAAATGTAAAAAATTAATGTCTAGATGTTAGATATGTAAATCCATAAGAGTTAGGTAGTATGTGTGTAAATACCCCTTTAAGTTATTTGAGGTGGGGGTCTTTGCCGATATTGATGTGCGAACTTGCATGCATGTTCAATAGCTTGTTTGCGTCTTCCTCTTAATTTTATATGCATCCATCTCTTTTCATACTAAGGGGGGTGGTGTACCTATTTTATGTTTGAAGTCTCCATACCTTTAGTTTGTGGGAGGCTTGATAAGCACCATGGTTGGGCATAGCCTGAAATATATTGAAATATTGTGCACAAAGGGGCTGCTTTAGTGCTCAATTTTAATGTATTCAAAATTAATTTGCAAAGATAACCATCATGGGAGTGCAAACAAGCGTTTTGATATTGATGATGACACTTATCACATTACACTATACCTTTTGAAGTTTTAGATTGATTGAAATCCTTGAAGGAAAGTGATTTTACAATGATACCCATCTGTGTCTTTGCTAGTTCTTGTAAATTATCGTATAAAGTCTTGCGTCATATTTGTTTATTTAGACTGCATTTGGTGTTAATTTTGTAATATGGTGTAGTCTTGGCCTTTGTGATTTATCTTCTCCCCCTCTTGTTTTTATTTTTTATATTTAATTGTCCTATGCTGTATTTTTTGTTAATTCTTATTTAAAATTCATCATAACTTTTTTTTTGAAGTATCGATTCCTTTTACTGGCCTTCTAACCGCAATTGCACTATATCTATTTTGTGAATGCATGTTGTATGTGCATGCACTGATACTCATTTTCATTTTTATCTAAACCATAATTTTTTTTTAAAAAAAAAGAAGAAACCTTTTCCTTGTTGAGCCCTTTTCATGTTATTATTGAGAAGGCTTTTTTGTTATGATTGTTTTGTGTAAAAGCTTTTTTGATAATTTTTGTGGCTTTTACATGCATACCACCCAATTCTTATCTAGTTACATATCTAACACGTGATATTTACTTTTTAAATTTATACCATCCAAATCTTTCGTATCACATAAAAAACACCACCATTTTAACTTTTGAAAAGTTAAATACACCTTTTAATGCATGGGAAAGTTGGCCTGTATGTAAAAATTAAAGTTTAGGTGTTAGATATGTGAATACATAAGAATTGAGTGGTATGTATGTAAATCTTCCTAATTTCTTTTAGTTGTTTTTGTCTTTGGAAAAGTGGCTATTTTGAATTGATAATACTATTAAGAATAGCAGCATTTTGGATTGGTTGCACAATTAATTTTTCTAAATCAAAGAATTTACTTTAACTTTTTCAGCTTTCTAATTGATCAGGATTTTTACTTATTTTGCTGCATGTTTTCTATAATATTTAGGTGATTGATATTCTTCTTCAGCATTTGGAAAAAGAGTCGAGCTTGCACAGAAGGGTAGATCTTTTCTTTCTTGTCGATTCAATCACTCAGTGTTCTAGATCTCAGAAGGGTATTTTACTTCTTAAAAATTGTAACCCCTTTTAACGCTTTTGGGTATTATTGAAATTTGTAAATGTTAGTATCTTGCTTGAATTTTATAGGTGGACCTGGAGATGTCTATCCCTCCCTCGTGCAAGCTATACTGCCACGGTTATTATCAGCTGCTGCGCCTCCGGGAAATGCTGCATCAGAGAACCGCAGACAGTGTCTCAAGGCAAGCATATCTTCTAGTCTTTTTCTTTCTTATTTTTGAGAAAAATAGCTTATAAGTACACAATTCTTATGTATCTACCTATGTCATACCTAAACTTTTATATTTACATACATAGCAGTTTGGTCCTTTAAACCTATGCATGAAAAGTTGTATTTTACTTTTTAAGAAGTGACAATAGTGCTTTTTTTCTTTCTTATTTTTGAGAAAAATAGCTTATAAGTACACAATTCTTATGTATCTACCTATGTCATTCCTAAACTTTTATATTTACATACATAGCAGTTTGGTCCTTTAAACCTATGCATGAAAAGGTGTATTTTACTTTTTAAAAACTGACAATAGTGCTTTTTTTATGTGATATTGAAGATTTCAGCGATGTGTGTAAATATGAATGTTTAGGTGTGAGATGTTAATGCATAAGAATTGTGTGCTATATATGTTAGTGCCCCAAATATATTTGTTTTTTGTATTGTTTATTAATAGTTTCTATTTGGAAGGATAGGTTTTGAGGCTATGGCTTGAGAGGAGGACTCTTCCTGAGTTCACAGTTCGGCACCACTTAAGGGAACTTGAATATGGAAGCGAAGCTTCATTAAGTATTTCGTATTCTAGACGGCCTCCCAGAACAGAAAGGCCTCTTAATGATCCAGTAAGGGAAATGGAGGGAATGCTTGTTGATGAGTATGGAAGGTTTGTTCCTGCCCTGTATTTTTTCTCCCCAACTCTTTATGCTGCACCTGGCAAATTTTGGTGTTGTTATGAGTATATTTTGTAGAAATTACCCAGTAAGTTTTTTTAATAGCTTTCTAACACTAAGGGCAAACAATGCAATTTTTTTTTTTTGGGTTAACCGAAGTTCAAATATTACAAGGAACTATACACAGTATTAAATCATTCATAATAATGACATGATATATAACATCTTATATCAAATATCAACTAGTAAAACTATTACCAACTAATAATCAAGCTAAAAATTTAAACTAAATGTAGACATTTTAGAAGAATAAGTGTGAACCTTTAAGCACGTTTTTCTTAATTCTCTTGTATTATTAAAATAATTCAACATAACAAGATGTTGATAATAACCTAAGAAAACTTCAATTTATGAAACAACATAAGAAAACCAATGAAAAGCATTATACTAAAGATCTAAATAAAACTTTTCATAAGTCGAAGTGTGAACCTAACCCCAAGAAATTATATACTCATATTTAGCTTCTAAGCAGTTTATAAATTATTAAGTCTCTCAATAATTTACCAAAGTTGAGCATAACTCCAATTATGCTAAACAAACATTTAATTATTATTATTGCCTTCCACATCATCTTAATCTTTCTTTTTTGTAAACAAATTCTTCTTTAATCATATCTTCAGTTTTCTACTCAACAAAAGAACTTTTAGATGCAACCTCATCGAAATCAACTTTTCACATGATAATGGTTTTTCTTATTACTTCATTGACTTAATAGTTGAGCTAGTATAATTCTTTGATCTTGCTTGATGATTTTCTCTTGGATGTATAATGAAATCTCGTTCTTTTATGATTTTGATGTTCTTCCAAGCTTGTTGCAACTTTGATAGTTTGGTTTGTCATATCACGTAAAGCTATTATATCTCACATCATTAATCATTACAAGTAGCCACTCACAATAATTATCAATAGTGTCTAACTTACTTTGGTCGATGAGATACTATCTATTTTTCATATGCTTCAAGCTTTGATTTCGCTTCATGTTTAATGAAATATTCAACCATTCACGATTTAGCTATTTGTTTTTTGGGGCATTTACAAACATAGCACACAATTCCTATGCATTACGTGTCTCACACCTAGACTTTCATGGTTACATACATAGTGCTCAAATCTTTAATATCACATCAAAGATAGCTCTTACCACTTTTTATATTTGCAATACACCCTGTTCATGCATAAGTTTAAAGCACTAAAGTGCTATACATGTAAGTATCTTCGTTTAGGTGTGAGATATGTAATGGAATAGTATTGTGTGCTATGTATGTAAATTTGCCTTGTTTTTTAGCATGTATATGTAATCAAGTTGTGAGTGGCTTTCCGTGATGGCATTTGATTTGGAACCATTGGGAGATCATGGTAGAAAGTGTCAATTTCATAAGCCGGAGTCTCCTGATTTAAAAATTGGTTTTGGAGACTTTACTAGAAGACAGAGGCAAACCAGCTGGTTGAATTAGAGATCATCAAATTGAATGCCAACCTTCAAAAAGAAACCATAAATTTTTTGTGGCCTTTGATAAGTGGGAATGTGGAATTATATCTTGTTTGGCGGCAAAGACTGAGATTATAAATAAATATATGGTGGGATAAGTTCTATGATGATTAGCTATGAAAAATCCTTATGACAAAGAACTGCTAATGATTAATTGCATCGTGAGAAGATATGTAGGCAAGGGGGTGACTTTGTCTCATAGCATTTTCTCTTAATTTATTCGACTATATGGCTTCATCTTTATTTAAAAAAAGAAAAAAAAAAAAACTATTACATGCTATGTTATAATCTTGTAACCTTATTAATTATCATGTAACTGCTCTTATTTTGCATATGCAATAATTGCTATACCATAATTTCTGCAAAAGCTAATTATCAATTACTTTATACATTATTGTTTCATGAATGTTATATGTAGTAGTTTATACATGGTATTTTTGTCTTATTTATGACATTTTCTAGGTGACGTTTTAATGATCTAAATTTTGAGTTAGGAAATGACATTTTTTGTATTTTTTTTAATGATGACAACCTTTTTTATTGTCTTTGTTTACCTGTATATTCTTTCACCAAGTCACCCTGATGCCTGTCCAGTGATTTGGTTTTCTTCTTGACTTTCTCTTCTGCTTTGGCTTTTTATATATTGTTTTTATTATGAATTATATTTTCTATGGAGCGATGTGATCGAACAAGTGTTTTTTTACAATGGAATTGTTGGTTTTTATCATATTAAAGGACTACTTAATTATAAGTGGGTTCACCGAATAATTAGATTTATTTAGATTTCTTTATGTTTTTAGTTCTTTATTTTTAAGGTAATCATAAACGCTTTAGTCATCTTGTCCTATCTTTCAACTAATTAAGTTATTACCGATCTTATTTTTTTAATAAATTTAAATTATTGATTATTTCAAGAGGAAATCACATATTGAATCTTATGTTCAATAAAGTTAGAATTGTATAGCCAACTCCTTCAATGATTTTTTTTTTCTTTAAATGGATGATTTGCAGAGCAATTGTGATATATATCATTATATGATTAATGCTTGTATGATGGGTCTTATTTCTTTCAAGCTTGACTTGGAACTCTTGAAAATTGAACAGCTTACTTAAGGCGAGCAACTCAACTCTCACCTCAAACAAATTTTATCATAACATCTTAGTAGTTCCTTTCACTTTTATTAATTAATAGATTATTATAAGTACATCACTCCTTTTTATACCTTTCAGACCAATGGACATGTTTACTGGTCATTAAATGCAAAAACTCGCTGCCCCATAACACATTTTCTTTAGCTCGGATGGGAAACTCCATTCTTATTTTCTCCCCCTCGAATGTATGCATTGTCAGACTAAAGTAACCCTTGTTTAAATTATTATTTCTTACTCACATACTTTTATAATTTAAACAATGTTTATTAATTTATGCAAATTTTTTTTATGAACAAAAAATGCCTCTGTACGCAATTGTGCAAATATTAAACATTGAAATTAATAATACCTTGACAATGGAGTCGTCTAATATTGACACAAAGTGTACGTCACTAATTCCCCCCTTACTCTGATAGCATTCCCACCTCTCGTGACACAGACTCCTACACAAATTGGCTCAATGATTTGTGGTGCAAAAAGAGAATTTCCTTTTCTTCTCTACTCCCTTCTCAACCAACCTATCAAAGGTAAGAGTACATCCCCATCTCTTTCTCTCAGCAAATCATGATGGTAATCAACATTTATCAAAATTTTCAATCAAAGCAAAATGAGTTTGAAAATCATATAAAATGACTCTCTAAAAAAATATGTGAAGCTAGTGGATGAATTGTGTTGATAATAATAAAGGAGATTGATTGAAAATTCAAGAAGAGCTTCTTGGATAGCAATCATAAATTTCAGTGGAAATTGTTTAAAAAATGACTACTCTAAAATTGATAATGTTGAACAAAGTTAAAATAAGGCGGATTTTGGTGCTATCAAATATCAACCAATGTTGTCAAAAGCATTTCTAGAGCACCTTTCCATTGTGTGGCTCTTTTAGTGGCAAACACTAACATTTTGCTCTGTTGTGACACACAGACCTAATGAAGTATGACAAGGCGAGCTTGCCATAATACTCTTGTGACTCATCATGTGACTGTTATGCATGCTCATTTTAGATGTTGGTGCTATAATAATGCTGTTATGCATGCACATTTTAGACGTTGGTGCTATAATAATGCTCTTGATTCATAGCTACCCTGTCAGTTTTCCCCCAAAAAATCCGGCACACACATCACATAATGACACAACTTGAAATGCATAACTCATGGCTTTTTTGGTTTCAGTCGCTCTGTTTTTTTTTTTTTAAAGCATTTGGTTCTTAGGTTTCTCTCAATTTTTTGGAACATGTACATGCATACCACTCAATTCTTATGTACTTGTATATCTAACACCTAATATTCAATTTTTACATACATGCCACCTTCCCTGTGCATGAAAAGATGTATTAAAAAGTTAAATGATGGTATTTTTGATATGATATGAAAGATTTGGGTGGTATACTTGTAAAAATTAAAGTTTAGGTATTAGATATGTAAATGCATAAGAATTGGGTGGTATGTATGTAAAGGCGCCTATTTTTATCCTCTATCTTTCACTATGCCAGCATAAAAAGTTGGCTTCTTGACTCACCCGTAGAAGCAATTCTAGCTTAGTCTATGCAAGATAATAACTCTCAATCGCATCAGGTTTTGTCAAGTATACGTTCTTCACAGTAGTCTTTATATGCTTAATTCTCTGTTCAGTGTCTTTAGATCACTGGATTCTTTGGCTTCAATTTGAAATTTGGATTTTTTATTGACTTCATTTTGGTATTATTAAAGTATGACACTAAATAGGACACAGTGGAGGCATAAGATTCATGTATCCGACTCCACTTAGTGGGATAAAGGCTTTTCTGTTGTTGTTGTTGACTTCATTTTGGAATTATCGTTGACATCTCTATTCCATTGATTGTTTGAGTGTCTCTTTGTGGTGCTTTACCGATTTTATTGTTGTTGTGATTTGGCCGTTTAACATGTCCTAAAATTTTTGGGTGTATGGCTCTCAATCTTATGGGATTTTGTTGATTGTTAAGTGTCTACAGTTCTTTATATATTCAATTATTTTTTCCTTTAGCATTAGAATCACTACATTCTTTAACTTTAATTTTAAAATTTGATTCTCAACTTTTCATTGACCTGATTATTAGCATAGCAAACATATTCACTCCTTTAATTGTTTGAGTGTTTCTTTGTTGTGCTTTGTGACTTTTTAGTATTTTTGATTTTGTCATTTAACATATCAGTATGATGCTTTTCATTATTTATTTGAAATTTTTTATGCGTAACTTTTTATTTCCTTGTTTAATTATTGAATATTTAGGTTGAGGTTTTGTTTAGTAATTATTGAATATTTTCGTTGTAGGTTCTGTTTAGTAATTCTCTAATTATATACTTCCTATTAATGTTAATTTGATCTTCTAATAAATTTTAGGATGCTTAATCCAAAAAATAAATAAATTTTACTTTTCTTTTAGGGGCATTCACATACATACTACATAATTCTTATGTATTTAATACGAAACTCTCATACATTCACATACATACCACATAATTCTTATGTATTTAATACGAAACTCTCATATTTACATGCATTCCACTTGAAATGCATAGGTTTTATCACACCTAGGTGTTATATTTGTAAGTATCAAACTTCGAGTGTTAGATATGTAAATACATTAAAATTGTTTGGAATGTATGTAAATTTACCTATCTTCTTTAACAATGTCTGTGCGTACAGGAAGAAAATTTCTTACATGGAAATATACACATCTTGTTGGTGCAAATAAAGAGGCTAAGCGTAAGTGTATTTCATGTGAAAATATTACAAACATGTTTTTCTTGAGCTATGGAGCATTGGGCAAGGATAGTGGAAGAGAGATATGGTGTTTAAGAATGCTCCAATGAAGTGAAAAGAAAAATTATTTGGTTATCAACCCAATGTAAATGCAGCAAAACAGATTATATATATAGATGAAAATAACATCAATGTTAGCCAGGATGATGAAATGTTAATTAATGCTTCGAGGTATTACAGCCAAGATGTTGGTATATATAAAATAGATAGCACAAGTTCCAAAGAACCAAAAGAAGTACTGTGAATAATAATACTTCTAGCCACGCAAAAGAAACTAGTACAAGCAAGATGAGAATATTGGGGAAGTTTTTATTTCAATTATTGACCTTAATTACGCTTTAAATTTATTATTATTCGATTCTTAATCCTTAGATCATTTTTTTTCATATGTAAATTATTTTTGTATTGGATTTGATATGAAGCTTATTGTTTAGATTTGTTTTTGAAGGACATTGGAAAGTCACTGGCTGTTAGAGGAACTTTAAACAGGGTTATAGAGTCATGCTTTATTTATTAGCATGGACTTGTACTTGACAGTTTGAGAGAATTACTAATGAAAAAAATAAGACCTTTTTATTGAATTTCATATGTTGCTCGTTGTTTAGATTTTGATATCGGAGGATATTTAAAAGATAACTACTATTAGAGGAACTCTTATAAGGATATAGAAGTCTAAGGTTTCAGTTATAATCATAGACTTGCAACGAGCAATTAACTCAATTTCCCAATGCATTTTTGTCTTTTTTCAGATTTCTTAAGCAAAATATAAGGATTGTGTTTGTTTATATGATTGAATAAGTTAACATTTGCTTGCAATTAATTATTTAGGAAAGAGGGCATTTGAGGCTATTCCTGTTACCTCCTTTGGAACAACATCTATTTGCATTAAACTCGAGCATCCCCTTGGTGAAGGTTCTTTGCTTTCGGGATGGTAATTGTAACCTACAATGGGATACCTATCCGAGGCCATTTGTAGAGCCAAAGATGTGATTGCATATTTTTTTTAAGGAAATTCACGTACTTACAACAAAATTCTTATGTATTTACATATCTAACACCTAAATTCTGATATTTACACTTATAACTTTTTGGTGTCATAAACCTATGCATGAAGAGGTGTATTTCGTGGCTTTAAAAAGATAGTGATGTTGATATTTTGATATGATGTTAAAGATTTGAGTGGCATGCATGTAAATATGAATGTTTAAGTGTTAGATATGTATATACATAAGAATTATGTGTTATGTATGTAAATGCGCCTTTCTTTTAATGGAAATACATACTTGAGAATATTTGATATCATTTTTGAAAGTCTAAAGGATTAAATGGAGAGTTTCATGGATAGTTTCTATCTATAAATCTATAAAATCAGTGTCATGGATAGTTTTTATCCATAACTGTTAAAGAGCGTGATATCATTGATATAGAGCTACATAAAGCGTAATGTAGCCGTAAATCTCTTTAGAAAAGAGAATTCCATGATATATCGTAATTTTTTTTTTATTTAAGTGAACTAACTATTACAATCATAATGCAAGGTTTATGCCATTTTGTTTACTCTTTATCTTTTTTGTGGGAGATTTTTGACTTACGAGCAACTCATTTGTGGGAGTTAGCTGGAATAGTATTTTGTGTCTGTCATGCAGTTCTTATGAATGAGTAGAATTATGTTATCTTTGAATAATTAAAGTCATCCAATATAAGGAAAGTAAATATTTAGTTCAAGTTAAATGTCTTAAGGATGAAAATTAAATTGTACTTTTCTTAGATGAAGATATTCAACATAGTTGGGCGAGAATACAATCTCTAAATATTGTAAATAATAACACATTTTTTAATTTGACAGCCGCATTAGTAAAATAGAAGTTGAAAAAGCTTTAAAAGAATGAAGTGTGAAAAATTAGTAGGATCAAATAATATTCCAATAGAAGTGGAAATGTTTAAGAAATTTGAATATTTTTTTGGCTCACTAAACTTTTTAAAATTATTTTAAAAACTAAAAAATATGTCTGATGAGTGAAGAAAGAGTCTATTTGTTATTTTTTTTAGGAATAAAGGGGTTGCACAAGAATGCGTAAATTATAGATGAATTATTTTAGTGTGTCATATGAAAGTTATGGGAGAGAATAATTGAACATAGGTTTCCACATGATGCAAAAATTTCTCAAAATCAGTTTGGATTCATGTTGCCCAAGTCTATCATGGAAGTTATATATTTATTGAGAGGTATGATGGAGAAGTATAGAGAGATTAAGGAGGATCTACATATGATTCAAAAAAGCTTATGATAAGGTTCCAAGAGAAGTACTTTGGAGGGTTCTAGAAAAAAAATGTGTTGTTATTGCTTATATTCAAGTCATTAAATATATATATAATATAGTTGTTACTTGTGTTCAAACAAAAGGATGATTAACCTAGTATTTTTCTATGTTAGTTTGGATGACATGAGAGGTCAGCTTGAAGCCCATATTTTTTTTTCTTTATTTATGGATGTTCTTACTGGACATTTATCGGTGGATGTATAGAGAGATTAAGGAGGATCTACATAGGATTTAAAAAAGAGAGTTCTAGAAAAGAAAGGCGTTGATATTGCTTATATTCAAGTCATTAAAGATATGTATAATATAGTTGTTACTTGTGTTCAAACAAAAGGATGATTAACCTAGTATTTTTCTATGTTAGTTTGGATGACATTAGATGTCAGCTTTAAGCCCATATTTTTTTTCTTTATTTATGGATGTTCTTACTGGACATTTGTCGGTGAATGTAGCTTGGTGTATGTTTTTCTTTGATGATATTCTTCTTGTGGATAAGACTAGAGCGAGAGTTCAGGAAATAACTTAGTTTGTGGAGGTTAACTTTAAATCTTAAGGCTTTAGAAGACTTCATTCGAGTAGATCTAAAACTGAATACATGGATTGTAATTTTATTAATAGTAGATCTAGTGGCAGGGTTGTAACAATTGTTGCCAAACTATTCAAAGGAATGAATATTTTAGATATCTCGGGTCAATTGTTCAAAGTGATGGTGATATAGATGAGGTTGTTATTAGTAGAATTAAAGTTGGTTGGTTGAAGTGGAGGAATGCTTTGGGCGTATTGTGTGATAGAAAATGATTGCTTAGACTGAAAGAAAAATTTTATAAGATGGTGGTGAGATCTGCCATACTCTATGACGCCGATTGTTGGCCTTTAAAAGAGAAGTATAAGACTAAGTTAAGTGTTGCTGAGATTAACATGCTTAGGTGGATGAGTGGCTTTACACTTGGAGACAAAATGCGAAATGAATATGTACATGATAGAGTTGGTGTAGCTCCAGTGGCGGACAAAATTTGAGAGATCGTTTTAGATGATTTGATAAATTAAACGTCGACCATCTGAGGATCCGGTTAGGAGAATAGATGTTCTTGATTTGACTTATGTTAAGAAAGGCAGAGGTGGACCTTGAAAGACTCGGGCATATTGTATAAAAATTGATCTTGATTTATTAGAATTAAATAAAAATATGACACTCAATAGGACACGATGGAGAAAAAGGATTCATGTAGTTGACCCCACTTAGTGGGGTAATGGTTTGTTCTTGTTGTTGTTGTTGTATCTTTTTCTTAAAATAAAAAATAATAATAAATAAACAATTCTGATATAAAAATATTGAAAAGAAAAAAGAATCTCATTAATATTTCAATTATAAATGGCATACACGCGGTCCAATGCTTTTCTCCCATAAACTCCAATCTCCACTTCTGTGAGCTCCATGTGTCTCTCCTTAGTTTGTTTAACAATGGCAAAGTTGAAAGGGACCGGATAACTAAAACCATTCGATTTGAGAGCACTCTGAAAGTGATTTTATCGATCAACGGCTGCAACTGATTTTTTTAAATACAATTTTTATTTAAATAATGTAAAAAGTTATCATAGATTAACATTTTTTCTATATATCCATTGTTTTTTGTGTTTTTATTAATTAGATTCAAAAATATATTATGTTATTTAATTATGACAATAGTATCACATGTAAAAATCTTAATTTTTATTTTAAAGACATTTAGTTTTTTCATCGTGAGATTTTATCTTTCAAATGGCTGTGTGCTTGATTTAGTGTTATTGCATTTGTGCTAAGGTTTTAGTCGTGGTACAGTCATATTTGGTCTGCTGCACATTGTGCTGCAATTCTGTATTTGACTATTTCTGTTTTTCCCCAGTAATGCCAGTTTTCAGCTTCCACAATTTCTTAATACTCGGATTATGGAAGATGACGAGGGAAGTGCCTCCGATGAAAAAGATTTTGAGGCCGTTACACCCGATAGGAATGCTGAAGACTCTGAAAAGGGAACAACTCCAAAGTCCGCCGAAAAGCATCGTCTCGTGTTAGAAGATGTTGATGGAGAGCTCGAGATGGAGGATGTCGCACCACCTTGTGGACACGAAGCAAGCCAATCTACATGTCATAATAAAGGAGATGAAATTTTGAGTAATTGCAGTCATAATTGTGAGCAAAACAATTTATTATCTTTTGCACCTCCGCTTCCAGAGGAACGACCGCCATCACCCCCTCCTTTGCCATCTTCTCCGCCCCCAATGCCTCCCGCTTGTTCCGGCCAAACTCCTCACTCTTTAGCTGGCTTAACTGCTGCCGCGGATAACACTGATTTTGGTGCCAGTTATGTAAGTTCAGTTAGTTGATGAATCTTTTGCCTTTTGCCATCAAATAATTGGAATTTCGACATTCGTACCGCGTAATTCCTATTTATTTTCTATGTAACACCTATAATTCAATTTCTACATTCATACCACCTCACCTATGCATGAAAAAGTGTATTTCATTTTTTAGAAGTTAAAATGGTAGCATCTTTGATGTGAGATGAAATATTTGGGTGGTGTAAATGTAAAAAGGAAAGTTTAGGTGTTTAGATATGTAAATTAGTAGGAATTGTTTGATGTGAATTGTGAATTCTGCCTACTGATTTTGATTTAATATACTACATGCAGACTCCTCAAAATCAATTTTTGAGACCAGTCAATCAGCAACCAAACGGTCTGCTTTGCAGCTCGTCTTTGCCGGAGTCTGCCGCCTTCTATTCCCAAGGATATGTTGGCCATCCACAACCGATGCCACAACTTGTTTCTTCTTCAACTTCTTCAGGCTCATTTAGCAATCTCGGTGGTTCTCAGCCTGCCATCCCTGTTGGAAATAAGCTTTATCATTTGCAGCCACCTCCTCATGTAGTCTCGAATCAGTTTTCATACATTCAAGCTCAGCCGCAGCACAGACCACAAGCTCCAGCCAATCAACCTTCTTACTCGGATAGGTTTCATAATCCACACGATAATCAAAGAGGTTTGGGCCAGGTTGATGTTCCTGATAGAAGTGCATTTTATCCGCCTGCCTATGCAGGTACTACATGAATATCACATGCTGATTCTATTTTTCCCGTTTGCGCTTAAATTTGGCTTCATTTTGCTTCTATTTCTTCGTGCATGGGAAAAAAAGGTGGTTGTTCTCTTTTTTGGCTTATTAAATAGCACATGTTCTATTCGTTCAAAGAGAGCCGGACACAGGCAAATTTTCTTTTAGCGCAATTTATAACTGCACAAATAAACTTTTATTTGATTATGCTCGGCTCATTTTAGCTAAAATGAATTAAATAATTTAAAAAGAGTAAAAGCCCAAAATAGTCTCCAAACTATTAAGAAGTGTCCAATTTAGTCTCAGAGTTTTAGAATGCTCCAGTTTAGTCCTCGACTATTAAAAATTGCTTAAAATTAGTATTAAATCATATTTTCTATTAAATTTAACGGTGACACGCATGAATTGAAGTGTATTTTCGTTATTATGTAATTATTTAAAATTTATGTGATTTGCATATAAATCTCTTTTTTATTTATTGTTAAAGAATTATAAATTTTAATTTACATTATATAATCTCTTCACAAGAGTCATCATTTCTTTTTCAAATAAATTTTTTTGATATAATCAATAATTATGCAAGAAAAACTCACTTAATCTGAAATTATATGAATTAGTCGATTTCAATTGAATTTTTTATTTTAATATTATTTATTAGAGAATGTATTTTAAAATAGTTAAAATTAAATTGAAAAACTAATGAATGAATTTATTTTACGTTTAAACCATTATGTATGTGAATAATAAAATTATGTGATTGATGACAGACCACTAATCTTTTTATATATAAACATAAGTTTGTCTATTCAAATGGTGATTCAACAAATAATTTTATTTGAAAAAAATGATGACTGTTCTTAAGAGATTTATATACAAATCATATAAATTTTGAATAATTTCAAAAAAAGATAAAAATATCCTTCAATTCATATAGACTGCCTTTAAATTTAATGGAAAGTATGATTTAGGTCCAATTTGAAGCAACTTTTAATTGTGTGAGACTAAATTGGAGCATTCTAAAACTCTAGGACTAAATTAGACAATTCTTAATTGTTTTTGGACTATTTAGGGGTTTTACTTAATTTTAAAATAATTATAATTATAATTTTTTTATGACATTTTTTTAAAAAAAGCATCATTTATTAATTTTTAATTTATTTGAACTAATTTTAGCTAAAGCGAACAAAAAAATTTGCATCGAGCTGAATACGAACATTATTCATGAGCCATTTTAAACAAGAGCTGATTTCAAACGGAAAATAATTCACGAACAAACATTGGGCTCGCTAAAGATCTGCTTGTTTACACCCGTAGTGCTGATAGAACCACTTTTGTTCAGGTCCCATGGGATTGACACCTGAAAAGGTGGAACCTCCACCGCCTGCTCCTCCTTCATTATATGGCCCTCACCTGGATCCACCAGCTGCTCAATGTCAAGACTGGTTTTATGCTCCCAGAACATCTAGTTATCCTCTATCTGCTTCAAGGCAATCATTGGAAAACTCAGTTTCAGGTGAATTTAATTGGAACTAGTTTTTGCATTTTAGATAGTTTTTTAGTGTGGTTATACCTAGTTGAGTGTGCTACTCATCTTTATTTAAATTTTTTTGTCTTTACAGCACCAGCTTATTGGAGAGGAAGATGACTAGGTTGCAATATCATGATCTGGTACTTCATTTGCTATGTTTCGCTGTTGTTGCTGTTTTCTAACGAGTAGATTGTCAAAATGGTTGTTGGAATTTTGTTGGGATTTGATTTAATCCCTCCCTCGACTCACCAACTGAATATTTTTGGGTACTAGAATTTATTTTTGGAGCATTTACATACATATCATCTAATTCTTATCTATTTACATATCTGATACCTGAACTTTGTACATTTGTATCTCCAAAATCTTTCAGATCACATCAACAGTATCACTCATTTAACTTTTTAAAAGTGAAATACATCTTTCCATGCAAAGGTAAAGGTGGCATGCATTTAAAATTTGAAATCCAGGTGTTGCACATGTAAATATTTTGGATTTGAGTGGTGTGTATGTAAATCTTCTTTTATTGTTTTGTTGGATGAAAATTTATGTAGACAAGTTTTTTATGTTGACATTTTGAACCTTTCATGATAAATAGCTCAAAATTTCTTCATGAAGAACATCTTGAACCATCTAGCACTTATCATCTAAAGAAATGGCAGGATCAAATTAGTTTCAATTTGTAGAGATAATGATTCAAATTTTTGATACCAAGTGTCAGAATAATCCATTGACTCTTTGGAGGGTATTATTTTATCCCCATACTCCATTAAAATGTCAGTATGAACTGAAATAGTCTACCCAAAAGACTATATGACCCCCAATTTAATATGACATTTTTATAAACTTTGATTTTATCCCCATACTCCATTAAAATGTCAGTATGAGCTGAAATAGTCTACCCAAAAGACTATATGAGCCCCAATTTAATATGACATTTTTATAAACTTTGGGGCTAAAATAGCTCCATATAAATCGTCAGCGGACTATTTTGGCACTACTCAGATATTAAAATGTCTAGCAACTATTTTCATAACTGAGATCATTTTAGTCTATTTTCTAACCTCTTCTAACCTTTGATGTGCCAGAATTTGATACTTCCCTGGGCATTTTTCCTGGGGGGTGGAAGCCTTCTTCTTCTCCATCTTCTGCAAAAGAGGCAAAAACTCTGCAACAGATGAAGAAAGAGAGATGCAACCAGAGCATCATCACACTGTACATATGTATTTTACCCTTATTCTCCAGTAAGTCCAAATTAATGTCAATTTTCATTGAGGCTCTCTCTGTATCATTTCTGTAGACTTTTCTCTGGTAGTATGATCCATCTGATTCAGATTCAGTTTTTCCCAGTCCTCTGTTGCCTTATTTATTTGTTAGCTTAAAGGGTATATATATAAATATATAGTTATATCTATATTTGTTGTCAATGTAGAATATTTATTCCCTTCACTCAGAAGACAAGCAGAACCCCTTTTCCCTACCTTGGTTCTTTTATTTTTGTAGCCATCAAAATACAATTCTTTTTGTATGTGTAATTGGTGTTTTAGTTTTGAACCATTTCTTTTCAATAAAAATGAATCTGAAAAGATTTTCTGCACTTTTGTGTGTTCTTTTCTCTTTGACTTTTATTTTTTAAATTATTCTGTATTTACACATCTCACCCCTACATTTTCATATTTGCATGTATGACAGTTTGATGTTTTAAATATATACATGAAAATGTGTTTCACTTTTGAAAAGTTATACTAGTTCTCTTTTTGATGTGATGTTAATGATTTGAGTGTTATGTGTAAATATGAAAAGTTTAGGTCTGAGATATATAAATACATAGGAATTGTGTGCTATGTATATAAATGCTCCTAGTTTTTTTTTTCATAGTTATGCATCATAAAACCTTTTGAAAACTAAGAGAAACTTGTCAAGTAACAATATGATCATTTGGATTGCAATCAAAGTGAGTTGAACCAAAAATGTTAATAATTAATACAAGTAATCTCTTATTAGGATGCTACTTCTTTGTCATATCAGCCTTAATAGAGTATTAGGGTCTGTTAGGGGCAGCAACAACATATTAAAAAATAATTGTGAAACTGTTAAAAAGTATTTGATGTTCAAAAAGTTGTGGTGGTTATTATAATTTTTTTTTGGAGAGAATGTCAAACCGCATCTCAAAAGTTGTCACGTACCTAGCCAGAACCAGCGGAAAAATGCGGATTTCAGTGGTAGTTTTTGAAAATATTTTAAAATGCAGTTAACCCGAATATACAAAATTGCAACTTTTTTCTCCGTTACTGTACTGCCGCCCCAAACGGACTCTTAATTTGAAGTCATATTTGAGTTTTATATTAAATTTTAATCAAGCTTTATTAGTAAGCAGTTCTTGAATTTTAAATATTACTATTCATAATAAAATGTAAAAAGCAAAAAATTATTCAATATTTTTTATTTATTTAGCAACTAAGTATGTAAATAATTGTTTAAATTTGTTTGATTAGTACTGAGTTGAAGCATAAATAGCTTGTCGAGCATATTACTTTTTTTGCAGCACTAATGATTATTATTTGTGAAGCAAAACTATCTCATCTCCTCAAGGTGGATAGGGTCATTGAGCACTCTCCACTTATCATCTTAATTTTAGTAAATTGAAACTCTTAACTTAAAGATGTTACACATCTTTCTTAAGTAAGGTATGCTCATCAAAGTATTCTTCTTTTTATTTGTTGACTTCAATGATTTTAATTGAAAATGTATCAACATAACTAGAAGTGGGTAACAAATATGAACATTAAAGTAGGTGTTTATGCTAGATATAAGCCAAGGTCATCATAATAAGGCCTGTTAAAGAGTGGAGCCCGAGCGAGCTCAGGCCGCGCTCGTGTTCAGCTCGTTCGAAATTGACTTGTGTTTGAAATGACTCGTGAACAATTTGTTCATGTTCGGCTTGAAAAACTTATTCATGTTTGTGTTCGGCTTGATAGAATATAAAATTACTATAATTATTAATTTTTTTAAATAAAATTAAAATTATAATTTTTATAAAAAAACTTGTTTATATAAAAATTAATTAATTATAATTTATAATATTTAATTTTATGAATTTTTATTATATTTATTTTTTATTTATTTTCGAGACAATTCAAGCTGAACACGAGCGAACAAACTTTTGTTCGTGTTCATCTTGTTTACATTTCGAGATGAAAAATTTGTTCGTGTTCAACTCGTTAACGAACGAGCTAAACACCAGCTGTTTGCGAACAACGAGCCAAATTGATAGCCTAATCATAAGGGGTAGCTCACATAAATGAAAAGGAGAGATCTATCTTCATGTTTAAGATAGATGAGGAATTAGAGATATGTTATTGGAGTATGACCAATAACATAACTCTTTCATATCAAATAAAAAAAATATCACCATTTTAATTCTTAAAAAATCCTAGAGATATATATATATATATATATATATCAAACATAAAACATCACCACTATATATATTCAAACAAAAACAAATCATAAATACTCTAAAAAATGCAAACATCGATTCAATAATCCCCACAAATCAAAACCTCATTACATGTAAAAATGACCAATCATCACCAGTAATCCAATCAAATTACAAAACAAACCTCCCCCCATCTTTATTCCTCAACCATAAAACACAAATGAATCACTCATCATCCCCATCATCATCCTCCCCATCACCCTCATCATCATCCTCCCCATCATCCCCATCATCATCCGAAAGATGAGCTAACCAGCAGTTCCCATGAAGATGCCCATTCACGCACACAAAATACTCCAACCGCCCCGAATGAGCTCCCAACCGCCGCGCCGCCGCACGGGGCACAAGCCGCGCCGCTGTCATACTCCACACCCGCGCCCCACAATACGGACACCGCACCCTCTGCTCCAGCTCCACGTGTCTTCCTATCAAATAAGCCCGCGTTTTCGATCTCATAAACCCCCTGAACACCCCCCGATACGCACCCAAATCCTCGCCCGCCTCCCCCCCTTCGTACACGTGCTCGCACGGATCGCTCACGTACAGCAGATCACCAGCGCACCGCCGCGACAGGAAGCTCGCTCCGGAGGTCTTGGAGAATCTGGACACTCCGGCGAAGTGGCCCGGGAGTGGGTGCGGGAGGGGAAAATGGCGGCTGTCACTCTCGCTTGACCGGGTGGTGTGCCGGAAGTCAGCGCCGCCAGCATGCGCGGAGCTCGCGAGACGCAGACTTCTCTCCAGAGCACGCGGTTCGCCACCGCCCGCAGCCGCCGGCTGACTCTCGCCGCCACGCAGACCACTTGTGGGTCCCAGTTCAGCCTCCCGAAAACCAGGATTAGAATCCTCTCGTCCATTATGCCCCTGTTGACTTCCTCCTCCCCCGCTCCCCCCCCCCGCGCAGCCGCCCCCCCCCGCCGCCGCCTGTGCTGCTCGGTTCCATTTGCCGGGGAGAGATCGCTGTCGGGGACGGCGGGAGCATGGTAGAGATATAAGTAGTTAGAGTTTCCGTTTGTGGGGCCCACGAGAGAGTGACACGTGGCGGGGAATGGGAGGATCTCCGGCGGGTGACGTCGTGCGGGATCGGGACACGAGTCATGACTGGACACGTGTCGGGATCGATGGTGGACAACACACGTGTCGGTGGAGGGTGAGTCTTTGTTTGGAAATATGCGGGGAGGATGCGTGGCGCGTTTTGGTTGGGTTGGGGACACGTGTCGTCGGATCTGGTCCTGTTCGGGAATATAGTTTTCGGGGTGCGGATAATGTGTGACGTGTGAGCATCTGAATCATACACGTAGGATGTTTATTTTTTTTAATTTTTTATAATTTATTTTTTTTTTCTGTTTTTTTTAATATGGTGGAGATCGGTTTGGGATATGAATGGGCCCGCACGGATGAATCTATAGGGAAGCGTTCGTACTTTTGTGTCCACGTCAGCTACCAACCTTTTTCTTAGAGGAATAAAATTTATATCATATTTGAAATATAAATATTCTTTCCGAACAACTCAACGTTCGGATGCTCAACCACCGGCTGTCATATTGACATTCATATGATTGGCGGACGAAGTTAGGCGTGTAAACGAGCCGAACACGAGTCGTTTATATTTCGAGCTCAAAAAGTGTGTTTGTGTTCGACTCGTTTGTTTGGCGTGTAGCGTGCCGAATATGTGCAGTTCACGAACAAAGAGTCGTTTTGACAACCTTAATCACGTAACCATAAGATGTTAATGATTGGACAAGATTTAATATCATTTGAATCTAAATTAATATTTTTTATTTTAGTTTCTTAATTAATACTTTTAATTGATTATAAATCTTTGTAACATTGTAGTCAGTTAGACCATTTAAAAATAATACTCATTATGTATATAATTATTAAAGATATATATATAATTGATTAGTAGTATTTCAAGTCAAAACGAGCTGAACACGAACGAACAAATATTTATTCGTGTAGTTTGTATTCGACTCGTTAACTTAGCGAACTTCTTAACGAGCCAAACACGAGCTGTTCACGAACAACGAGCGATTTTGACAGCCCTAAGTAATAGTCAATGTAAAATCTTTTTGTCAAAAAAAATTATTACATGAATTTTTTAAATTATTGTGTAAATAATGGAAGACCCGGACCCCACTTAATATCATATATAAAACATATTATTATTATTAATTTTTTGAAATTGAAAACATATTTAAGCTTTTACTTTTATCGTATTTAAATGTCATAATATTTTTTTTTAATTTAATTAATAAAACCACATAAAATATTAATTTTTATTTTAATAAAATTTATCTTAAAATAATATTTGGAGCCTTTTTTTTTAAGATAGATCAGTTGCTGCCGTAAATGAATAAAATAATTGTCAGTAGGGCTGTCAAAATGGCTCGTTGTTCGCAAACAGCTCGTGTTTGGCTCCGTTAATTTTTTTCC
>NW_018165562.1:66410-69246 GCF_001263595.1 Phalaenopsis equestris
ATATTATTTTAAGAAAAAGATAGTGCGAGTTTAAAAATAGGTAGGGCAAGTACGAGAAAAAATATTATGTTCTTCGATCAGATGTATAGATGACAACGTGGTGCATACTACTACATGTGACGGCTGTATGGCGTGATCTAAATCGTCGATTACAAGTTCAATTTACCTAAAGTGGTATTTTTCATGCAAAGTGCATATGTATGAAGTAATCTAATAATTAGAATTGATACGTCATCAATAAAATTCCACTATCTAGCAAGTATCATGTGACATTACATAGATCTCAAGGTGGTTTTTTGAACATGACATTTAAATCTCGATAAAAAATCAATTAAAACTCTGATTTTAGTAAACTTACAGTAAAATTGACCGACTTGACAAGAAGAACTCAATGTTATAAAAAATTGTTTAATCCGAACCAAATCAAACCCATATCAAACCATTAAATCATTTTTTGAAGTTTTCTGGACACATTTGGAAAGTAAAACGAATGTCAGTTTTTACATATTTATAGTCAAATCGAGCGTATTGACAAAATGAATCCAACGAGCCCTAGATCACTCAATTATGCTTTTGAAAATTGGACGAAAGAGAATACGTGATTTGTAAATAACAATGTTTTGGTTGTTCCGTATCTAATTATCTAAAAAAAGTTAAAACCTTTAACAAGAGACTAGGATAGATAGCGAGAGAGGGCGTGTGCGTGCATGAGCGTGCATGATCTTAAGGTGATGTTTTGCTGCAACTAAGTTTTACGTCAAATAGCATTGATCAAGTCCGATAAATTTAGATTGATCAAATTCATAATCCAAAAAAAAAAAAAATGAAATAAATCTAGCCCATATTTTCGAAAAAATATTACTTCCGGATGTAGAGACAAACCACCAACAATTACGTCACCAGTCGATGAGGTGTATGAGTAACACGTGCTTTCTAGGCAATTTCTTTTGGATGGATTTAAGTTAAATTCATAGTTGAATTGGATAAATGGCATACTGCCAAACACCGCCAAAAGGAAAATGGGAAGCTGTGATTGGAAAAGGGCGCGGCTTCGTCTTGCCCTAACTGCTCTTCAATCTCTCGCTCGAGGTCTTATGGATTCTCAGGTGAGTCGTTTTCGTCCTTGATTATCGATCGAATTTCGTGCGAGGAGCCCGTCAATAGGCTATACTATCTATTATTGCTGGAGTAGATAGAATCAATCGATGTTCGCGCAATTTCGTTTGATTCGATTGAATGCCCTTTTGATTTTCTACTTGTTATCGACACGTGATTCTACTGATAACTGTGTTCTGAACATATTGATTTTGAGTTTTTAATGGCGGTGGCTCTCATGGCGCCAAAAGACCTCGAGATGTTGTCGGACAATGCTTGTTTGCTCTGCAATAACCTAGATTTGTATTGTTTGATAGGACATTAGATGATCTTGAACAATTTTTTTCAGCTTGGTTTGGTAAACAAACCAAATTCATGCCCGCCCAATTATTATGTATCTACATATCTAACATTTAAACTTTGCCTTTTACATTTATACCATGCTGGCAGGACTACACATTATCCAGTTATCCCGCTTGACCTCTAAGATTGATCTGTTTCCCTTCAGTTGATCGCCAATGGCAACTTCTTGCTCACCTTATGCATTCCGAAGTTCAATTTCGACAACCGAGGCCATCATAAATGGAAAGTTGTTTGCTTTCTCACCAGATTATTGTAGAAATGGAAATATCTCTTTCATACGATCTGTATATGCTCAAAGACGATGCATAAATCATAGAACTCATAGAACTTTTCCTTGTGGCGCTTTGAACGATTCTATACGATGCAGAATTAAAAATAGGTTGCAGGAAGAAGCTCAACCAATGTTGGAGAAGCAGCACAAGGGATTCAAATTTTTGTTCAGAACTGAATTTGGTGGGTTGGTGAAGGTGTTTGTGGGAGCCATGGAAATGAAATATACTGTCTGTATCGAGGTTCATTCCTTGCCACAATCCATGATCAATCATAATTTGATACTTTTATGGGGCATGTTCAGATCTGATTCCTCAGTGTTTCAAGGTTCCGATTCTCGCATTTCGGTTTCATCCATGAAGACGCCATTTGTGGGGGAATCCTGTAGGCTAGATTTTGATCACAGTAATGTCCCTTTTTACCTGTCATTCCTTCTTCTTCAGCCTGATGACACTGGTTTTGAATCAGCTATAAGAACGCACAGAAAAACTAACTTCTGTGTGCCTGTGGGTTTAGGTCCAGGGCATCCTATGCCGTTGGGTGTTTCCTTGTCCAACGACGGGTGGACTAACTTTTCTCTTTTTTCAAGGAATGCAAAAACAGTAGTTTTGTGTCTCTATGAGAGCGAAACGAATGAACCTACTTTGGAGCTTGAGTTGGATCCATATGTTAATCGCACTGGTGATGTTTGGCATGTTTCAATTGATAATATTACAAATTATATCCTCTATGGCTATCGCTGCAAAGGAGATATTCATGCCCATCATGTTCTTTTGGATCCATATGCTAAGATTATCAGAAATCTTTCTTCTTCTGATCACGGTGATTCAGAATCCATGGTGAAGAGTCTCGGATATCTACGTAAAGATCCTAATTTTGATTGGAGTGGCAATACCCAGCCGCATATACCAATGGAGAAACTGGTCGTGTATCGTTTAAATGTTGAAAATTTTACTAAGAGTGAGTCCAGTGGAGTAGATATAAATATTGCCGGAACTTTCGCCGGCGTGGCTAAGAAAGTGCAACATTTGAAGAATCTCGGAATTAATGCGGTGTTGTTGGAGCCAGTTTTTCCATTCAATAAGAAGGAAGGCCCTTACTTTCCCTA
>NW_018165562.1:69256-72153 GCF_001263595.1 Phalaenopsis equestris
TACTTTCCCTACCATTTTTTCTCTCCAATGAGTATGTGTGGTAATATGTATTCCTTGAAGGAAATGGTTAAGATACTTCATTCACATGGAATTGAAGTTCTCCTCGAAGTTGTTTTCACTCATACGTGCGAGGTAGGGGATTCCGAGAGCGAAAGAATTTCACTTCTAGGAATTGATAATTCATCATACTATGTGGTGGATGGAAATGTTATTTCAGAAAATTGCAGTAGACTGAAATGTAATAACGCCATTGTTGCACAGATGATTTTAGATAGCCTCCATCATTGGGTGACTGAGTATCACATTGATGGATTTTGTTTTGTTAACTCTTCAAGCTTGCTTGAAGGTTCCAATGGTAACCATTTACCTCGCCCGCCACTCATCGAAGATATCGCCTTTGACCCTTTACTCTCAGAAACCAAGATTATATCAGATTGCTGGTCACCAATCGACATCTCATATAAAGATGCCATCTTTCCTCACTGGCAAAGGTGGGCTGAGATGAACTCGAAATATTTCCATGACATTCGGAACTTCTTAAGAGGTCAAGGCCTAATTAGCCAACTTGCCACCAGGCTCTGCGGGAGCGGAGATATGTTCACTGATTCCAGAGGGCCAGGTCATTCATTCAACTACATCACGAGAAATGTTGGTCTTACTCTTGTTGATTTGGTTAGCTACAACGGCTCAGATCTCGCGTCGGAGTTGAGCTGGAACTGCGGCGAAGAAGGTCTCACTGACGAAAATTCTGTTCTAGAAATCAGACTCAGACAAATAAGGAATTTCTTGTTTCTCTTATTTGTTTCATTAGGTGTTCCTGTTATAAATATGGGAGATGAGTGTGGCCACTCAAGTTCTGGCTCTCCATCTTACAACAAGGGGCCAATTGATTGGAGCAGTCTCGGAACCAAATTCAGCGAACAAATTACGAAGTTTGTCGCATTTCTCGCTTCTTTGAGGGATCGAAGAAGCGACATTTTCCAAAGGAAGGAGTTTTACAAAGCTGAAAATATTGCCTGGCATGGGAGCAATCAATCTCCACCTAAATGGGAGGATCCTTCCTGCAAGTTCCTTGCCATGGAGTTGAAAGCTGAGAAGGATGTCAGATTACCGAACTCACATAATGGAGACTTATTCATTGTTGTCAATGGCGGCGATCTTCTGGAAACTGTGACGTTGCCGGAATCACCCGAAGGATTTATCTGGTTTCGTCTGGTTGATACTTCTCGTCCTTATCCAGGTTTCTTTTCGAGCGATTCTAATCCGAATTCTCGGAAGATTGAAGGGTTATCTTCTTATGAACTGAAACCTCATGCCTGTGCCTTGTTTGAGGCAAGAACTTTCTATGGTTAAGCGGCCATGGTATTTCTGCTAAGGGGCATTTACATACATACCCGCCCAATTCCATTTTAATGGTGAAATACACTTTTTCATGCATGGGTCAGACGGCATATATGTAAAAATTGAAGTTTAGATCTTGGATATGTAAATACATAAGAATTGAGTGGTATGTACGTAAAATCTTTCTTCAGTTAATCAGTCTACCGTACGTTTAACTAGAAAGAGATTTTGTCAGTCTACTGCACTTTTTATCGGGGGATTTACAGATATACCACATAACTCATATGTATTTACGTATTAAGCACACAATTCTTATGTATTTACATATCTCAACTTAAACGTTCAAATTTGCACACTCAACCATCACTTTTTAAGAGTGAAATACACCTTTTCATGGTCTAAAGCACCAAGGTGATATGGATGTAAATTTGAAAGATGGTGGTATTTTTTATGTAATATAAAAGACTTGCGGGGTACAAATGTAAAAAAAAGCAAAGTTTAGAAGGTAGATATGTGAATACATAGGAGTTGGAGAGTATGTGTGTAAATGCCACTATAGTTTATAATGTTCACCCATACATCATATTTATGGCTTGTGACTCCATTGAAATCAAACCACATTAATCTAAGCTCCACTTCATCATGTGTTCTAAATTTTTTTTTGTTATTTATCTTGGATGAAAACTTGCTTCTTTGTTGGAAAAAATATTACATCAGTACTACGCACGTAGAGTGATGTGCTTAGCCAATAAAATCACGCCACGACACCCAACGCGACAGAGAAAAAAACGGCACAGTAACACGGGGAATATTCCCCCCCCCGTTCATGTGTTATTGTGTGTTATTCATGTGTCGGGAATATTTTTCGTGTTATTCAGGTGTTATTGTGTGTTATTCATGTGTTATTATGTCCTGAAAATATTCTTGGTGTTATAATAACACAATAACACATCAATAACACACATAATAACACATGAATAACACACAATAACGCATGAATAACAGGGGGGAATATTCCCCGTGTTACTGTGCCGTTTTTTTTCCCTGTCGCGCGAGATGTCGTGGCGTGATTTCATTGGCTACGCACGTTACTTCTACGTGCATAGTACTGATGCAATATTTTTTTCTCTTGCTGCTTAAGTTTTAGTGCTCTCGTTACGATAAATTTGTATCCCAACATTGCTTGTAAGGCTGTAAACGAGCCGAGCTTGTGCGAGCTTTAGACTTGACTTGTGTTCGACTAGTTTGAAATTGGCTCATGTTTGAAATTGTTCGTGAACAGTGTGTTCATGTTCGACTTGATTTACAATTTTTTTGTTCGTGCTTGAAATTGACTTGTTAAAATTAATTAAAAAAATTAGATGTAGGTTGTTGGTTGAAATTGGCTCATGTTTGAAATTGTTCGTGAACAATGTGTTCATGTTCGACTTGATTTACAATTTTTTTTGTTCCTGTCTGGCTTGTGTTCTTCTTGAAATTGACTTATTAAAATTAATTAAAAAAATTAGATGTAGGCTGTTGGAGTTGAATCTTCACTAATTATATATATATATATA
>NW_018165562.1:72163-103198 GCF_001263595.1 Phalaenopsis equestris
TCACCAAATAAATATATATATATATATATATATATATATATAATTTTTAATGGTTTTTCCCTTGCAATTTCAAGGAGTGTATTAGTCAATGCTTAAAATATATTAAGTAAATAATCTAAGGAAATATATATTAAGTATTAAATTTTAGATATTAGAAATTTAATAATATGCCTATAATGTACTATTTTATTAGATATATTGGTAAATACTGTGTTTCACTTTTCTTTTAAAAAATAAAATAGAGAAATAGAAGTATTTTTTTTGTGCGATGTTAGGGCTATTAACAATCTGATTTCGAGCTGAGTCGAGGTTTGCTCAAAATTGGTTCGAATTTCTTTAGTTCGGCTTGAAATCAACTTCTGGCTCGTAGTATTTTATTTTGAGCCGAGCAAGTTTGAAATTGAAATCAAACCTAGCCCGCTTAAATTGAGTTATGTGCACCCATTTCAACTCATAATCAGCTCGATTCGATTCAGCTCATAATTGAAACTAAGTGGCTCAACCTGAGTTATTTGGATTCGTTCTGGCTCGAAATCAGCTCATAAATCGTTATATTCAATTTTACTTAACATTATCTATATAATTTTTATAAATAAAAAATGTACAAATCTATCATGTCGGTTCGAGCCCATTCGTGTATGGCTTGAAAAACAATTCGATCCAAAATTTTGGGTCATAACTCTGCTCTTTTATTTCGATTCAAGCCAAAATTTGAATCAACTTTTGAGCAATTAACCAGCTTTGAGGTAATTTGAAAGCCCTGATGTGAAATATTTAGGTGGTATAAATGTAAAAATAAAACAGATTAGGGGTGTAGTAAGTCAATATGTAGGAATTGGGTGGTATAAATGCAAATGATCATTTGTTCCATTGACTGACTACCAACAGGAAGCCGCCGTTGAGTCCACTCTACTGGCTCCAACAGCTGAGAAGGCCCTCCATCTTCGAATTTTCCCTGCAACCGCATCCCCATTCCACAGAACACGAAGGAAGAGGTCGTGGAAGCGGAGCAGAACTTAACCCTAAACGAAGATGAAGCAAGACTGGAATCCATTGGAAGGTATTATGGTGGAGCGTTGCTGTGCCCTCTCAATGAGGGCGCACTCCTCCTCTCCGTCTTCCTCCTTCCTCCTCCGCTCCTTTACCGATCCATCTCCGTGCTCCGTCTTCACCTTCCGGGCGTCGTGGTCCGCCGGCGACTGGATAGCGGACGATCCGTTTCACGGGAGTTCGTTCGGCGAATCTGTTGTCGACGCCTCCCTCTTTCCTTCACTTAGGAGCCTCTGGAACAATGCTCCTGCCATGGTTAATCTCGCTTTTCTCCGATCCTTTCAAACAATTCTCGCGGAAGGAAGGTTCCCAGCAGAGGTAGCGTGATTTAGTGAAAACTATTTTTTCTTTGAGTAATAGAGATTAGGGTTTTGTATAAGAAAATGTAGAAATCTGGGTGTTATATATATAAATTCATAAGAATTTGTTGGTTTGTTTGTGAAATATTGGTCTAGATTATGGATTTGGGATTAGGACTTAAGAATGGAGTGGTAGTTGGAAGCTATTGAATGCTCATAGAGGCTGTTGGCATCCAATTTCAGGGAGGCGTAAAACAAGATTTATCATAGTTCTTGCTAAAAACTATATTGAGGACTTATAATTTTTACTGCTCTGAGAAATCCCATCTTGTTCCATTATTGAGTAAATTATGAATTTGTCAAATTTATAATATTTGCAAAATCTAATATATTTAGGCGGTGTTTGGCTGCAACCTGGTTTTATATTAAATAGGATTTATCAAATTTAGTAAATTCAGATTTATCAATCCCTATGTGATGGAGATTAAACTCACGAGCGAAGACGGAGTAAATTCACTCTATAATCGGATTTACATTGTAAAAGAGAGGGAACACGAGAAATAGATACAAAATATGAGAAATTTTGATTTAACGGAGCTTTGGATTTAATTTTCATTTTAAAAGAGAAGAAACAATTTAAGTGGAAAGACAAGAAAAAAATTGATTTTTTTTTCCAGTGATCCACTCAATTGATATATGAAATTTAGAAATTCAAGTCTAGAATTCAAAATTGAATGTCATAATAAGCAAGTTTCCTCACACAAGGGTTGTTCTTTGCTTAAGGAGTTCTCTTAGAATAGTAATGAGTGGAGATCTTGGTCTAGGTGCTATGGTGAGTTATATTGAGTATAGTGCATAATCGAGTTAAAACATGCGAAAAGGAGTGCGAGAAAGTGTAGATTATGGATTAATTTAAATGATTAATTAATTGAATTGGATTATTACTAAACATTGATTAACAAATCACTAAGGGATAAGTTAATCTAAGATGTATGTGAAACACTAATGAAAGCACATGAGCTCTTACATGCATTTAGAAAGTTAGGGATGTATTTATTTGATTATCTCATTAGCTTGTGGCTGACTCACGCACCATTTAAGGGATTAATTAGTTTAAGAAACCAATTAAATAATAGTTATAGAATTAATTGAATGAATCTAATCGAATTGGATTATTACTAAACATTGATTAACAAATCACTAAGGGATAAGTTAATCTAAGATGTATGTGAAACACTAATGAAAGCACATGAGCTCTTACATGCATTTAGAAAGTTAGGGATGTATTTATTTGATTATCTCATTAGGTTGTGGCTGAATCAAGCACCATTTAAGGCATTAGTTAGTTTAAGAAACCAATTAAATATTAGTTATAGGATTAATTGAATGAATTAAATAAAGGCTTAAAATAATTATTACTTAAATTGTTTTTTTTTTAATTTTTTATATTTTTTAAATCATATGATAATTTATCAATTTTATCTTCTTAAAGTTTATTATGTATCTTTCTTTCTTTTTGCAATGCTTTATTTTGTTGTAATAACAAAGTAATTCCATGTAATAGATGGGAGAATAAAAGATTATTAATCTTTTTTTGGAAGTATCATATAGCACCTAATGTTTAAAATTAAGAAGATTTACATACATACCACTCAATTCCTGTATATTTACGCATCTAACATCTAAACTTCAAATTTTACATATATGTCACCTTACCCGTGCATGAAAAGGTGTATTTCACTTTTTAAAATTTAAAATAGTGATATTTTTTATATGATATGAAAGATTTGGGTGGTATAAATGTAAAAAGTAAAGTTTAGGCGTAAGATATGTAAATACATAGGAATTGGGTGGTATGTGTATAAATGTCTTGTAAAATTACTACAATAAAAGATACCTTTTGTTCTCCCATGCATTCCAAGGAATTAGTTTACCGCATTTAATTAATTTACTAATTAGCATTTATTGGGCCCCTTCAATTAATTAAGGGCCATTTACATACATAGCACAAAATTGTTATGTATTTACATATCTCACACCTAAACTTTCATATTTACACACATAACACTCAATTCCTTAATATCACATAAAAAATAGCTCTAATACCACTTTTTAAATGTCAAATACACATTTTCAAGCATAGGTTTAAAACATCAAAGTGCTATATTAAATACTTATTAGTAAGCAAGAGGTGAAATTCCTTTTTTAATTTGATTTTTTGTTTTAATAAAGGAGAGAATGGCTTAATAAAAAGAGAGCATAGCATTTAAATTATACTATATCAGATATATTAGGCTTATTAATTTTTTTTTCTTCATTGTTTTAACCTTTAGAAAATCTCTTCCTGTCGAATGAATAGAAAATTACAGAGATCTATTTTGAAATGGATCCCTCGTTCTTTCATTTTGAAGTTAAAAAAAAAAAGAGACATTCTCTTTTTTCTCACTAAATTTTTAAATTTAAGATTAAATTTGATTTAAATCTATTAAATATTTTGAGCTGAGTGTTTGTGTTTTTTTCATATGGATTTTTGATATTAATTACAATGCATTACTTAAAGCTATGTATTGTATGCATATAATCTTGAAGTAGATTTTGATAGATTATATAGATATAACTTGCCCTTTTTTTATGTTTTTAGCCTTTAAATAGAGTAATTTTTCTTCCCACCAAAAGAATAAAAATTTCAAAAAAAAATTAAGAGAGGTTAATTTTGTAATGGAGTTATCTTATTTTATACCTTAAATGATAATGAAAACTCTCTCTTTTTGCTCATTATAATGTGGATTTTAGGATAGATGATTGGTTGAAGACGAAATTGATGAAACTTATTCTATGAAAAAAAAAAGTCTCGAAACATAGAAAAGCAAAGCTAAGGGAACAACATATCCAAAACATACTGTGCAGGGGAAAAAATTGATGGTTGCGAAGCGAATATTAAAGATCTGACCTTGCAACATAGTTTTCTTTAAAATTTGCTTAAAAGGCAACTTTACTTAGCTCAAAAAGTCACTTTTTGACTCCTTGTTATAGTTTGCATTCTTATCCTGTGAGTCACGTCTGTTTGTATCCATGAAGAAAGCACAAACGTCAATATTTTAGGAAATATAGCTAAAAATGGAAATTTTGCATCTAAGGGCTTCAAATAGACAATCTTTATGTAAATTTTCTCAATTGTGTAATATCCTGCACTTTCCTATAACCCAACCTCAGCCTAGAACTCTTAGTATCATAATCAATGCAATTAGAAGTGGAAGTGATAAGAAGAGCAAATAGAAGGGAATCTTAGACAAGGAACCTCAAATGTAACAATGCAATATTCTCTTTATTCTCTTAAATAGTTGCAGGCACAGGAAAAAAAAAATCTCTGTATAAAATTTTTCTAAATGAAATAAAAAAAGGAGAGTTAATTAAACTCCTCATTTACTATTATAATGAAAAACTAATTGTATTATTAACTTTCTAGTATTAATGCAGTTACTGTTGAGGTTCTCTTCGGTATTTTTTTTAAGAGCATTTGCATACACACCACCTATTTCTAAGCTATTTGTAGATTTAACATCTAAACTTTGTTTTTTTCCATTTATACCACCCAAATCTTTCATATCACATTCGTTACATTTATACTACCCAAATCTTTCATATCACATTCATATCACATTCGCATCAACAATGCCACTCTTGTAACCTTTAAAGGAAAATTATACATTTTCATGCATACGAAAGTTGGGATATATGTAAAAATTAAAATTTTACTGTTAGATATGTAAATACATAGGCATTGAGTGTTATTTATGTAAATATTCGTTTTCCTTAAGATGAATGCTTGGTTAGCATAAACTCATGTAAATACATAGGCATTGAGTGTTATTTATGTAAACATTCCTTCCTTTTCTTTAAGATGAATGCATGGTTAGCATAAACTCGTTGTTTTTGACTCTCAGGTTCACAGGGCTATATCTGAGAAGAAGCAGATAGTTTTTACTGGCCATTCTTTTGGAGGAGCCATGGCAGTCCTCGCTACAGTCTGGCTCTTTGAGCTGCATGCCAAATCCGACAATACCAGTCCAGTACTTCCGTTCTGTTTGACTTTCGGGTCTCCACTTGTTGGCAATGAGGTCTTTCGCCATTCTCTCCAACGGGAAGGGTGGTCGCGCCATTTCTTTCATTTTGTGATGCCATTAGATATTATTCCACGAATTACATTAACCCCCCTGGCATCTTTTAAAGAAGAACTTCAGAACTTTCTGCAAATTTTATGTTCTAAATCTCTGCATTTCAGCCTTGATACCATTGGTAACTCTCAGATAGTGACATTCTTCTACAGCACTGTATTGAGAAATTCATATTTGCTTTCCTGTCATAGGGCCTGTTTATCCATGGGATGTGCAAAAAACCCATTGTTTGGGTCCTTATCTGCATTTGTCAAGCTTTCTCCCTACAGACCATTTGGAACATACTGTTTCTTCACCCGAAATGGGCGACTGATTAACTTTAAGAACTCGGATGCTATCTTACATCTGTTGTTTTATTGTCTTCAACTGAATCCTGAAGAGGAAGCGACAGAGGTTGCTTACAGTAATCTTAAGGAGCATCTTCGGTATGATACGAAAGTGAAAGAGTTGTCAGAGCTGCAAAATTTTGTTGATGTGGATTTCTTAGAGAAAATTCCATTATCCATTAATGATGCCCTCAGCAATGACAAGCAGGCATTTGGGGTAAATTTTGAAGAGCTTGGACTGGTAAGTATTGCTTTCTCTAATTGGTTAAGGTTATAGCATTGCTTGTTAAAAGGATAGTGCCTATTTTTTTTGGGTAAATTTGCATACCTAGTACACAATTCTCATGTATTTACCTATCTCACACCTGAACTTTCATATTTACAGACGTGGCACTTTGGTGCTTTGAACATATTGATGAAAACGTGTTTTTGACTTTTAAAAAGTGGTAATAGTGCTATTTCTGATGTGATATGAAAGACTTGAGTGCTATGCGTGTAAATATAAAAATTTAGGTTTGAGATATGTAAATACATTAAAATTGTGTGCTATGTGAGTAAGTGGCCTTTTTTATTCTTAGCTGTACTGCTTTTATGATTTTGGATTTTAAGTAATTCTATTAGTTGTCTTTGTTTTTGCAGCAGTGAATTAAAGATCAATTATATTTTTCCTTTTTTAATGCTGTAAGCTAACATGCCACTGCGTCAAAAGCACAATGCGAAAATATTTAATTTTTTTATTATCCTTTCAACTAAAAAAAAGGCTAGTTTTATTTAATTGTAGAAGTAAATAATTAGTTGGTATTGAGAAAGATATTTGATCTATTTTCATGTAATTGCTAGGGACTTGAAGTATTTACCGAACTATTTAGGGTTTAGGGTTTGCAAATTTTGTTGTTTATGTCATTGTTGTGACTCCTTCCATGTTAAGTGCTGTAAAATTGGTTGATGAGTTACTCATACTTATATTTAACTTTGATTCTTTATGTAGTAAGCATGGCATTAATGGAGAAATGTGTAATTTCTTAGATAGCAAGCAAAAGAAAATGGATTTAGTGATTTTGACTAAATTCAATGCATTACAAGTAAAGAAGTAAAAACATTTATATGAAAATGACAATATTAGAAAGATGAAAATGCTTCTTTTAAGAAACTATTCAATTGACATTCTCAATAAAAGTTATTCTTATAGAAGAGCTAAAGTAAAGGAGAATTATCAAGTACAATATAGAGCAGTTTAAATTAGAGTTAAGATGAGCTGGTTTTGAAGAATCATGGAGCTAAATATCCAGGATGATTTGAGATACCTATTACAATTTGAGAGTTGTGCCAATGTCAATGCCATTTAATTTTCATTGATGATCGAATTATTTCCTTTATTGGTTCATAATTCAGGAATTAACTAATTTGAATGATATCATATTAAATATTGTGTATTTTTGAATCAATATTTTTTTATTGAAATGTAAAAATTGAAAAATAAAAAGATATAAAAGAACTTTGTTTTGTGATAAACCTCTACACTTTTATTTCTATTTTACTTGGCTCTCTTGAGCTCAACAATCATAATGAGATTTGGGTACTTCATTATCTTGGTCTTGTAGGCCTTAGTGATCTTATTGAAAACATTGTTGGATCTTGAGAATTTGGCCAATGATGGATGATCACATGATTAGAGAATCTTTTGAATATAATAACGGGAGTTTCCATGTTCATTGTGAAGCATGTCGGCTGAGCCAGTTCACATGTTATTGAAGGAACGAGGGGATGTGAATTGTCATCAAGAGGAGCCTAATGAAAAATCAACGTGATTATGAGTTATCCATCTGATATGTGATATTAATTGGTTAATTTTCTTTGTTTTTGATAGTAAAAAAAAAATATAGGTGTCTTTTTTTATTTTGGCTCGAGGGGTTGGGGTTTGAAAAGTGACCAAGGGGAGATGAATGAAAATTCTATGTAATTATGAGTCATCCATTGGTATGGCTTGTTAGTTGGAGAGTTTTCCCTCTTTTTGATAGTTCAAAGATTGTGTTTCAATATCACACCAACTCGAATCAATTAACCGTCGATTCTCAATTGAGTCAATCTTGTAGTTAGTTAAATCTAAGTTTAGCAATGCTAGTTTTGGGAAAATTTGGAATACTGTGTTAATGATTCTTAAACAATTATTAATACTTAAGAGGATATCAAGGATTTTATAAAGTTATTCAATCTTCAAGAATAAATGATATCCATAATTAAACTTTATGACTCTATGAAGCAAACTTTACTATATATATTAAGGGCAACAAATTTAGCTAACCGAAGATCTTTAGATTGATCTAACAATAGGAAAAGAAAAAAAAAATTTGACAATTTGATCGGCAGTAGTGCACTTGATCCCATCAGAACCCTGCAGTTATACGTGCGTTGGCGAGAGTAATACTAGGACGACCTCCTGGGAAGTCCTCTTGTTGCGCCCTTTCCCCTTCTGGAGAAAAAGGCTTCACGTAGCCGACCCCACTTAGTGGGATAAAGGTTTTGTTGTTGTTGTGGTTGTCGATCGGCTGATGATTTGTTCTTACTACTGACAAGATTTTGATGGGTATTCACCGATTATCACAAGAATCACAATATAGAATTGCTTCAATAGGATCCTACTAAAAGGATCACATTCCTTGGGATTTTAGGCATCTTAGAATCTACTAATGGGATCTTAGCATCTTGTCAAATTTCCCTTAGCAGAATCTCTTGATGATGTAGGAATTTGTGGCCACAGCTGAATATGGCTGGGTGTTGCGGAGCTGATGGCTGAAGTAGGAAGAATTAAAAGTTAATCCACTGAAACTGTTTTGCCATTATTTAAAAAAAAGTTGAGAATCAAGGGTCTGGTTCAAAATGATTCTAAAATGGCATCCTTCACAAGACGACTAAATCACGAGCTTATTACATTACTTTCTCTTAAGATTATCTCAAAACATGAGGGAAAGAATAATGATATTATAATGATTACACCTTGTCTATGAAATTCCTTTTAATGTGGTGTCTAGGGATGGATTGATGTGCATAATCTTTACTATATATTTGCAGAGATACCTTCCATGTCCTCTACCTAAGAACTTTAAAATTGAAGTAAGTTAATCATTATTCGAGACCTGCCCATTATCTCAATGACTCGAAGAAAAATACTATAAAACAATAATTAGATTGCTATCTTATATGGATATGAATCTCCATAAAAAAAAACGTTCAATAAAAACTAAGTTGTCGTAGAAATTAAAATATCAAGATTAATGCGTTAAAAAATTTAGAAGAATGAAATCTCGATATTAGAGTGACTATGTCATGGCATGTATTGTTATAAAATGGTTGTGAAAAATATCCTATTAATTGGTTGAACATTTAGACTTTAGGGTCTATTTGGGATGACTATAATTTTTTAAAAAGGTGGTTGTAAAACTATGTAGGAGAACAACTTCTTAGAAAGCTGTGGTGGGAATTATAAATATATAAAGTTTTTCAAAAAAATAAGATGACTTTCTTACAGCTACGGTTTTAACGGGCCGGGTTGAAAAAAAAGCAACTACCATCACATAAATTTTTGAAACTAGCAAGAAAGCAGTTATCCAAGCAGAACTATAGTGGCGGCCTGAAACGCAAAGCTATCTCAAATAGACTCTAAATGATAAGTTATGCACCCGTAAAGTAAATATAATTAGCATAAAGAGCATAGAAAGGATGGGTGAAAAAGGTTAAGGGGTAAACTAAAGGTACTTGGCGAGATAAAGTGAAATGATCGGATTTTTCTTTTGAACTTTATTTTCTTTTTTCTAACCTTTGTATGCCTTTAGTTTCAAAATTAGTATCCACTTTAAAGAAGTTTTCTAGAATGACTTCGGAATATAGTTTAGTAAGATAGTCTTTTCTTAAAATTCCATTTTCTGTCAGAGATTTACTATCATATTAGATTTGTTGCAATTATGATATAACAAAAATCAGAAGTGTCATTTTCATACAAAGCTTATGTATTTACATAACTCACATGTAAACTTTCATATTTACACACTTAGATGTCACATATTTAATATCACATAAAGCACTATCACCACTTTTTAAAAGTAAATGTATTACACCATTTTATGCATAGATTTCAAACACCAAAATTTTATTTATGTAAATATGATAGTTTAGGTGATATCCTTAATGTCACTTAAAGGAAAAATTATCACAATCTAACCTAGGAAAAATTTTTGTATACATACGGTGTCCGATCCTGACCGTAGATCACGATGATCTAGGGTCAGCGGTGGGCCCCACCTAAATTTAAAAAAAAAAAAGGTAAGTGGGAATCACCGAAATACATTCTCACCGTAGATCACCGTGATCTACGGTCAGGATCGGACACCGCATGTATCTCTGCATGCTGTGTCCGTATACAATAATTTTTCCACTTAATCTGCATGCGGTGTCCGTATACAATAATTTTTCCACTTAAAGGGCATGTTTGGTAGCACACTTTTAACAAGATTTATATTAATATTTGACATAAATCCTGCCAAACGCAAATAACAAGTTAAATCCAAAACTTCGCTAAATCTATGTTCTTCTACTCTTTAACGTAAATCCCGATTTTCTTAAAACTGATGCATAGGTGGATTTAACGGATTTGATGAAAATTTTTCTCATATGAAGGGTTTTAACTATATTTAACTTAAATAATATCAAACATCTTCGTGGATTTAACTCTTCTGGATTTAATAAATCTGAATTTACAGGATTCGTGAAATTAAAAAAAATGGTACTATTATCATTTTCTAAAAGTGAATTACACATTTGCATATATAGGTTTAAAGCACCAAAATCTATGGTATGTAAATATGATAGTTTAGCGGTGTGATGTGTAAATACATAAGAAATGTGTGCAACATAAGCAAATCAGAATCTTATGCATGTAAATATGATAGTTTAGCTGTGAGATGTGTAAATACATATGCAAATTTCCCACTTTGTTAAAGTGAAGTGCACATCTTCATACAAAGGTTTATAGCACCAAAATCTTATATATGCAAATATGATTGCTTAGGGGTGAGATGTGTAAATACATAAGAATTGTGTGCTGCATATGCAAATTTCCCAATTCAGAATTCTTCTCAGTTTATATCTTCCCATTCCAGAATGTCGAAGCCAGGCTGCGTCTTCGCGCAGCAGGCGAGTTACATAACCGCAAACAAAAGAACCAGGTAAAGCTCGACGCCAACTTCTGCAAGATCCAAGATGCTCTTCATCACATCAATGGCTACCGCGCAACATGCGAAATGCGCGGCTTAGGTTACTACGACGCATTCAAGCTGCACCGAGATCCCGACGACTTCGCCGCCAATGTGAAGAGACTGGAACTCGCCGGCCTCTGGGACGAGATTCTCGACATGCTCAGACGATCTGATCTTCCAGACGAATTCGAAAGTCGCTCGGAGTGGGTGAGCCTGGGAACCACTTACAGGAACCTCGTCGAACCCTTGGATATCGCCAATTACTACAGGCATGCGAAGAACGAAGATACGGGACCCTATGTGGAAAATGGACGTCCGAAGCGCTACAGATGCGTGCAGAGGTGGGTCGAACAGTATCAGAGAATGGCGGCGGGGGAGAGCTCCGAAAGTTGTTTCTGGGCTAGGGTTGAGGATCTGTGCAGTGATGGGAATAATGGTGGAGGATACGAAGTGGTTGAAGAGAAGGTGGTGGAGCTGGAAAGGGAGGTGCTGAAGTGGATGAGTGAGGATAGATTGGGTAGAGATGTTTTGGTTCATGGCTCCAGTTTTGTTCAATGGTGGAAGAATTTCTTGCCTGAGCAGCATCAGTTGGACTCATGCATTGCTGGGTTGATGAGATGCCATGAGAAGCCGTGCAAATGATTCTCTGCGTGGATTGAATTTGATCTGTGAGTATGTTTATGATAGAGTAAAGTGTCGAAATAGTTTCTTGATTATTTACATGAGCAAATATTACATCCGATCAATCAAACGTGCGGATCGCGGTGTAAATCGCACTATGCCGTGTGTTGGCGTGGTGCGATCCATGTCATCGTCAGCATGTCCGTCATCCGTCTGGACTCGTAATATTTTGTTGTTTACATGGGGTTTTTTTAGTCTCAGAGTCCGTAAAAGCATCGAAGTAGTTTGTACTCTTTTAATATCAGCCGTAGTAGTCCCAAAAAGGATTACTTTAACCCCATAAAGAAGTCTGGGACTAAAATGATGTTTTTTTTTAGACTCTGAGACAAAACTGCAAAAAATTAGGGGATTATTTTGCCATTTTTTTCATCTAAGATATAAGGAAGATTTATATGCTTACGATCAAATTCTTGTGTGTTTACATATCTAACACTTAAAACTTCAATTTTTATGACCTTATTTATGCATAAAAAAGTTGTATTTCGCCCTTTCTTAGAAGTTAAAAGGATGGTATTTTTGATGTGATATGAAAGATTTGGATGGTTTAAATGTAAAAGATGAAAGTATAGATGTTAGATATGTAAATAGATACGAATGGGTGGTATGTATGTAAATGCCTACATAGATTTTAGTGGCTTTGTATAGTTTTGTGGTTTAGTTGTGCTTTACTTAATTTATGTGCATATATATATATTGAAGTCTCTTTTTCTAATAAAAAGATATAGTGGGGCAATATTTCCTTGTTATAGTTATAATCGCTCTTCTCTTGATGGCCCCGTTTTCTTGTTTTGGTTTCCATATTATGTTTCTTGCAAAAGAGTACTATGACTATAGTAGTAATGTGCTAAAATAGTCCTTAATACTCTTTGCATGAGATTATGTTAATCCGAGAGTTTGTTAAATGTCAAATTAGTCCTCAAATTCTTTAAATTTGGGTTGAAAAGTACTCTGTGAAGAGTATTTTAGCCCATTTTAAAAGTGTCTAGGGACTGAATTTGCAATTTTATAGGCTTTGGGACTGAAATAATCTCCTGTAGACCGGTTCATACATTTTACTTGTCCAATTCATTATAATCAAGGTTGAGTCAGAATATTATGGCACAATTTTTTTTTTAATGCAAATGCGTTGAGCTTAGTGGGATAAAGGCTTGTTATTGTTATTGTTGTTCTATAAAATTGTTGAGCTCTTTTCATTGTAAGTCTTCTTCCGAGTCTTGTACTGTAAGGTCATGTCGATTGTGATTGTCATTGACCTCGATGGCTTAGATCATGTCCGATTGGTGCATTATTTACACGATGTAGATCTAGAGCAACGATTGGTTTTGTTGCCCGTGATCATTCTGGTCCACCTTTGTGCTTGTTTTTGCATTTTGTGAGTGTTGAGTGTTGTCGTGTTCGTCATCATGTTTGGGAAGGCATGTGATGAGTGCGACTGTGATTCTCCGACCTTTTTATGTGGATTTGTGTTTGAAGTCTCATTTGCATTGAATTTTTGCTAATGTAGAAAATTTTCATCGAAACTTAGTTTCGCAAAACGGATTGCACGAGCGTTTCTGAATCACAGAGACAATTTTGATGAGCCTATTCGTGTTTAGGTTGGGACTCGTTTGACATGCACCAAGGGAATATTAGTTAAATATTTTATGAACTATATATATATAAACTATAGAGCTTCAAATGTACACGGTCGCTCTAACCAACATCTTCAAATGAAATCATACGGCCTGAAAATTCTTTCTAACCGTATCATTGCACCTTCTAGCCATATCGTCATGCTCACATAGAAGATATAAAATGTAACTATTGGTGCGTCTTCATAGATCCATTGGAAAAATGGACAATCACCAAATATTCGATTTTTCAAGGAACAATCAAACATTCTTCCTTTTTTTTTACCCTGTTTAGTTGTATGTATGTAACGCATGACAATCAGCATGCACAATAAACTTGGGCATTTCGGTGTGCGCCCGACATCGCAGCAGAATGACTAGAACTCATTTCTTTAAACACAACAAATGACGCTCAGAAAGATTAGTCAACACATTAAGAAGATAAATGGTAAGTTTAAAAACACTACTATTTAACTTTTTTAAAAAAGAAAAATTTAGATGTTGGATGTGTAGATTCGTTAAGAATTGGGTGGCACGTATGTAAATGCCCTCAACTTATAAGAGAAGATTTTCTATACCCATGGTAAGAATTTCACTGTGAAGACTCTGACCACACGAAAGACTTCATGAAATTTTTTCATACGAAGTACGTACGTAGCTTTGAGTGCGGACTTTCAGTAATATTCCGCCACGTGGAGGTTATTGTGTGACTATTGACGTGAAACCGTGAAGGTTATCGGGGGGTTATTGCGTGTGTTAATGTAATGGGTTATTGAAATGGAATCACAGAGGTTATTGGAGTGGAACCGCAGATGTTATGCCTCAATAACCCCTCAATAATCCCTCAACAACCCTCACAAATAACCTCCACAGTTTCACTTTAATTTTTTTTTTAGCTGGGTCCAATATAACCTACATGGTGACATATTACTGGCTGACCACTGGCTGACTAAGAAGAACATAAAATTGATTATGGATAATTGCATTGAGACTGCACTTACTTTCAATACATTTTTTTCCCAAAAAATCTCGCCTTTAACAAAACAAACCCTAAAAAAATCCATTTTTATTTCAACAAAAAACAATGTTTACTTCTCAAAAATCGCTAAACCAGGGAGCAATCTCTTCAATCCATTTTCACGAAACCCTAAACAAAAACGTCTAATTTTTTTGTGGGGACTCTTGACGCAGCTCTATGTGCAGCGGAGGTTATCCTGAGTTATTTTCAGGTTATTTCTGGGTTATTTTTAATAATCCCGAAATAATTTAAAAATAACCCGCGGTTTCGGTTTTTATTTTTTGATTATTTCAGGATTATTGAAAATAACTCAGAAATAACCTGAAAATAACTCAAGAATAAAATCCGCCGCACCTAGAGCTATGTCAACACAAATGCCCTCAACTTATAAGAGAAGATTTTCTATACCAATGGTAAGAATTTCACTGTGAAGACTCTGGCCACACAAAAGACTTCATGAAATTTTTTCATACGGAGTACGTACGTAGCTCTGAGTGCGGATTTTCAGTAATATTCTGCCACGTGGAGGTTATTGTGTGACTATTGACGTGAAACCGTGAAGGTTATCGGGGGGTTATTGCGTGTGTTAATGTAATGGGTTATTGAAATGGAATTACAGAGGTTATTGGAGTGGAACCGCAGATGTTATGCCTCAATAACCTCTCAATAATCCCTCAACAATCCTCACAAATAACCTCCGCAGTTTCACTTTAATTTTTTTTAGCTGGGCCCGATATAACCCACATAGTGACATATTACTGGCTGACTAAGAAGAACATAAAATTGATTATGGATAATTGCATTGAGACTGCACTTACTTTCAATACATTTTTTTCCCAAAAAATCTCGCCTTTAACAAAACAAACCCTAAAAAAATCCATTTTTATTTCAACAAAAAACAATGTTTACTTCTCAAAAATTGCTAAATCAGGGAGTAATCTCTTCAATCCATTTCCACGAAACCCTAAACAAAAACGTCTAATTTTTCTGTGGGGACTCTTGACGCAGCTCTATGTGCAGCGGAGGTTATCCTGAGTTATTTTCAGGTTATTTCTGGGTTATTTTCAATAATCCCGAAATAATTCAAAAAAAAACTCGCGGTTTTTATTTTTTGATTATTTCAAAATTATTGAAAATAACTCAGAAATAACCTGAAAATAACTCAAGAATAAAATCCGTCGCACCTAGAGCTACTTCAACACAACTGAATGAGGGTTCTAACATCATGTAAAATGAACGAAGCTTTGATCGAAGCACCGCAGAGAATGGAGTGGAGGCAGGAGGCGGGAAGAAGGATTGGCGCGGGCCGGAGGCAGGAGAAGAGGACGCCGGAAGTGCAGACGGTGGAGCGCCGCGGTGGTTGCAGTCGAACGGAGACGTCATCGCGGGTGGCGGCTTCGAACGGGAGCGGGACGGGAGCCAACTATTCTGAAATATTTATTTTATTATTATTAAGTGAGTGGGTTCATTTCCCACGGCATTTCAAAATCCACCGCCCGCCCTACAATCTCCAAAACCCTAAACCCCATGCTCTCTCCCTCCCTTGACAATGGAGGAAGAAGATGATCTCTGGAAGCAATTCCTCGAACAAGACGACGACGTTGACGACCTCACCGTCCCCTCTCAGGTCCTCTCCGATTCCTACCTGATCGGCTTCGTGATCGCCAACATCGTCGGCCTCCGGTACTACTCCGGCACCATCAATGGCCGCGAGCTCGTGGGTCTCGTCCGGGAACCCCTAAACCCTTACGATTCCAACGCCATCAAGGTTCTCAACACCCGCACCGTTCAAGTCGGCCACATCGAGCGCACTGTTGCCGCCGTTCTCGCCCCTCTCCTCGACGCGCACATCATCTCCGCCGTTGAGGCCATCGTTCCCAAGCCCCCGCGTAACGGCAGAAACCCTTACCGTCTTCCCTGTCAAATCCACATATTCGCTCTCCCCAACGCCATACCTACTGTTCAATGCGCTATTGAGGATGGCGGTCTTCATCTTTTCACTCCCGATGACCACGAGTTCACCCTCTCTGAGTCTGCCATTGTTAAGGAGTCCGCATATAGCAACGCTTCCAAGGAGCGGAGAAGGATTGATGAGATATTTGCACTTGTGGGGAAGGAGAGGAAGGGGATTGAGCGTCTTGAGCCTCCGAAGGATGTGATATTAACGGAGTTGTTCGATCACCAGAAGGAAGGGCTGGGGTGGTTGGTGCACAGGGAGAATTCAAAGGATCTGCCATTGTTTTGGAAGGAGAAGAATGGGGGTTTTCTGAATGTGTTGACAAATCACTTAACGAATGAGCGGCCAGAGCCTCTTAGGGGTGGAATGTTCGCTGATGACATGGGATTGGGTAAAACCCTCACTCTGTTATCCTTGATTGCTTCTGCTAAAGCGGGTGCTAGTGTTTCTTATGCCATGGTAGATGATGTTGGAACATCTTCTGGTACGAGGAAGCGCAGGTCTGGTAACAAAAGGGCCGTGGGTTCTAGGAAGAAATTGAAAGCTGATGTTGACGAGCTTTTGGGCACCAAAACAACATTAGTTGTTTGCCCATCATCGGTACTTACGACATGGATAACTCAACTGGAGCAGCACACTAGAGCTGGTAGCTTACAGGTGTATTTGTACCATGGGGAGCGCATAAAGGAGGTGAAGTTTCTCCTGAGACATGATATTTTGCTGACAACTTACAAAACTTTAGCTTTGGAGTTTAGCTCCCCACAGTCCCCGCTTAAGGAGATAGAGTGGGCGAGAGTTATTTTGGATGAGGCCCATGTTATTAAGAATTTTGGATCACAACAAACTAAAGCAGTTGTTGAGTTGAAGGCGCAGAGGAGGTGGGTGGTAACAGGAACTCCAATACAGAATAGTTCCTTTGATTTGTTTTCTCTTATGGCCTTCTTAAGATTTCAGCCATTCTCAATTAAGAGCTATTGGCAGAGTCTTATCCAACGACCGCTGGATCAAGGGTGCAATAGTGGAATATCACGCTTGCAGGTATGAGAACTTTGATCATCAGCTGTTCTTTCAGTGTTTCTTTTTTTCTTCTTCTTATTCTTCTCTCTTTTTGATATAATCTGGTGGTTAACCGGAGAAACAACTAATGGATTACCCAATGTCTATGTGGAACACAGAAATTGATTTCATGTTACTAGCAATAATGCCAGAAATGGCGTGCTTCATTTGTTTTACCAATCTGTCTTTCTTAGTGTTATGCCTATATATACTTGGATTTCAATGTCTAATATTGCAGCTGTCAGCGACCAGAGGATTTTGGTTCCAAATAGTTTGGATAATGTTAATGATGATGAAGGCATGTATTGATTTCCATAAAAAAAAACCAAAATCCACTTGAAGCACACTTTTTTTTGATAGGCCTGATTAGTACATGAATTAGTTTTTGCTTTGGCCTCCCATGGAAGGTTTCCTATTTAGAGTAGTATCTTCTCACGTTAGGTGGATGATGTTTAGACATGAGAGTGTATTTGGATTTGATCCCACATAGGATAATTGAGAACTGTATTGATTTAGAAATATTAAATAGTTGATCGTCGCCTATAGGCATGGGTTTCTGGAATACAGGTTGGATCAAGGTTTTGAAAATAAAATCGAACATAAACGGAAAGAAGTATAGGTTCATGGTTCAAAGATTCAATTGATATTGAATTAAGGTTGAATCTCATGATTTAATAAGCTTTAAAATTATTTTAATATGATTTAAAGGATATAATGATGATGGAATAATATTTTCACCAATTTAAAATACAATAAATTAAATCAAGATACTTTGTCATTAAATATTTTGAAGATGTCTCTAAATCATACTTTTGGGACATGATATTTTAAATATTTCATCTATATATAGTTATAGATTTATACAAATACTTGCAAAAATATATGAACACTTGCACTAGATTGGAATGTTAATATCAACTAAAATTAAAGCAATTTCACCAATTAGTTTTATAATGAAATGTTTTATTTTTAGCTATCAGATCAAAATTAAAGAGCCATAAATTGATCAATATTAAAATCAAACTGATTAATTGGTTCCTCTGGTAAACTAAATGTTTAGATTATGTTGTGAAAAATAATTTTGGAACTAGACTAAACCAGTTGAAGGTAGGGGAGTGAAGCTTGAGCGAGCATTTTTTTTTTTCATGTTCAACTCCCTCGAAAATTTTTAGCTCAAAAGAAGCTTGTATTCGAAATGACTTTTGAATAACATGTTCGTGTTTGACTCAATTTGAATTTGTTTGTTCGCTTCAGCTTGTTTTAAGCTCAAAATTAGGATGAATTATTTAAAAATTAATAGAGTTTAACATTTATAAATACAAAAAAAATATAATATAAAAATATTATAACAATATTATTTAATTAATTTGAGCTAAAATGAGCGAAACACAATCGAACAAAGTTTGTTCGTATTCAACTTGTTTATAAATTGAGCTTAAAAAAATTATTTATGTTTAAATCGTTTACTTAGCAAATAAATCGAATAAGATCTATTTAGCAAACCAAACACGGAGCTATTCATGAACAATGAGCTTTTTTGATAGCCCTACTCGGAGGATCAGTTCATAATTGAACCAGTCAGATCGGCTAGTTCGTTATGGTATTTAAAACCAGTGGGCTTGATCATTAGTTTATCTAGCTCAACTTTGATCACCTTTTGGTTTATCATCCTTGCAGATGATCTTACCATCTTTTAGCTATTCGGGTGATAGGCACAACAAGCACAACAAAGTTGAGATAAAGCCAATGATGATAAGGAGGATTGAGAGCCCTAGTTTTATTGGTGTTCCCTGTGTTGTATTATACTGTGATTTCAGTTCATGGACTACTTGTCATGCAATTTAAAAGATTAAGAATGGCATTACCTTCATTAACTTAAGGTCCTCGCACTTCGGTAGAAAATCTGGATAAAATTAATTATTCTTCCAAACATGGCAAACGATCTTGTGAAGCTAGCTGCTTCACTTTATCAGGTTAAAGATACCCTGTAGTTTTTTCTTTTTTTTTTAATTCCCCTGGAGGGGACAACTGTCATGATTTTGGGAGTTTTTTTTTAATATTTTTGTGGACTGAATTTGAGAATTTAATTGGGGTTTATAGTTGAGGTAATTGATTATTGGGATGGCTTGTTTGTAATTTTATACGTTTCACTAAGGCATGTGAACAGGAAGAAAGCTTAATTTTTGTACTGATAAATAGGTAAAAGCATTGTAAAACAAAAGGGGGTATTTGCATACATACCACAAAGTTCTTTATTTACATATCTAACGCCTAAACATGCATATTTGCATGCATGTCACTCAAATATTTAACATCATATCATAAATACCATCACTATCTTTTTTAAAGTGAAATACACATTTTTATGCATAAGTTTATAACACCAAGGTGTTATAATTGTAAATATTGAAATTTGGCTGTTAGATTTGTAAATACATAAGAATCGTATGGTATATATGTAAATTTCCCCAACAAAAATGCCCGACTTACTTGTGGTCATCTATAGTTCAATATTAGCTTTGGAATGTTTTTAATGAAAATTATGGTAAATATTGTTTTCGAAAAATTCTTGTACCATCCAATCAAAGTAGGGGAATGTAGTTTTACCTGTCCTAAGCTGGAACATTGGAAAATGCGGTATCTTCCTATATTATCTTAAGCGCAGGTGAGAGGACAAAGAACTAGATTTAAAGTAACCTAATTTTAGGTAGAACATGGTTACCTTTGCTTTATTTTGGGTTATGTTAAGATAGCATTCTTTCGAAAAATCAGGTGATGCCAGGATGGTAAACCATGGTCAGGTAAGAAAAATATACACCTCATGTCAAAAGAACTATATGTGAATGTACATCAGTATCTATCTTTTGCATTTTTATAACAACTAAAGCTGTTTTAAGCTAAATCATGAGTATAATGCATTGGGAGTAGAGGTGTAACTGAGCCAAGCCAACTCGTGCGCCGGCTTGGGCTCGGCTCATGAGCTGAGCTAGATGCTAACGAGCTAAAGCTCAAGCTTGCCCCGATTCAATTCGTTTGCTCGTGATCTCACTCATTTAAAAAATAATTAATAGAAAATATATTCAAAATATATTAAAATTCAAGATTTTATTTTTTACATCATTAAAAACATTAAAAATGTGATATTTTACATTTTTTATCAAGTGGTTTCCTATTGTTGTCATCTAATTTTTCTTTCTGTTTATAATTTTATTATAACACTAGTTTAAGTTAATATTATTTTTTCTCTTTCACAATAAACAAGCTGGCTTGTGGGGGGCTCGAACTCATAGCATTAAGACCAAGCTCGTATCCGATTAATTACAAGCTCATTCTTAAGTCAAGGGTCACTCGAACTTGACTTGACTCTTTGCACCGCTAGTTGGGAATTTCTTGTTTGTGTTATACTCTTAGAAAGAGTGGAATTCAAGGAAGAAGGTGTGATAGGATTTGTATTCATGTCACTTTGAGATATTGCTTATATTTGTTCCGAAACGATTCAAAACTAGAAACTAGATAGAACAAGATGCGCAGTATAACCAGTTTAACTTAATCAGACTAATTTCATATCTTCTCTGCCATTAATCAATAGAAGTTTCAATTTTCTACCTGGATGATCAGACTGTCGAACTTTGTTGGACCCTGGGGCTTGTTACTTTAGATAGTGATGCAAGTAAATACCACCCAAATCTTTCATATCACAAAAAAATACCACTATTTTTAAACTTTTAAAATATAAAATACCATTTTCATGCATACGTAAAGTGGAATGTAAAATTAAATTTTAGGTGTTAGATATGTAAATAGATAGGAATTGAGTGGTGTTATGCAAATCTTCCTAAAATTTTCCTCGTTTTTTTAAGGTAGTTTAGAATAAAGATTGCCTTTTAACCAATATAATTTTATGCATCTCTTCATTTTTTTTTTAGGCCTTGATGGCCGGCATTTCTTTGAGGAGAATGAAAGGAACAAATAATGGAAGTGACAGCTTAGTTCTACTGCCACCAAAAACTGTTGAAACTTATCTTGTGGAACTCACTTCCGAAGAACGAGAGCAATACGAGAAGATGGAATCAGAGGCGAAAAGTACACTGAAGGAGTATATCAATGATGACGCCGTATTGCGCAATTATTCTACTGTACTGCACATTATATTGAGGCTTCGGCAGATCTGTAATAATGTGGCATTGTGCCCCTCAGACCTCAAATCACTACTCTCATCTAACAGTCTTGAAGGTATGACATTTACCCTTAAAAAAAAAGAAAATTTACTTTTATCGTTGATTATTATGTGTTTTATATTTAATGGGGATACCTTCTCTCTGTTTGATTTGTTTATTATAAACAAATGAAGCCTATGAACAGTTGCTAGACAGTTCCTTTTGGAAATTTACAAAGGCAGTACGCTGATCTTATGTATTTACACATCTCACCTCTAAGCTTTCATATATACATACACATCACTTTGGTGTTTTATACCTATGCATGAAAAGGTGCATTTCACTTTTAAAATGTGGTAGTGTTGCCTTTTTAATGTGATATTATAGATTTAATTATGTGTGTAAATATAAAAGTTTAGGTGTATGGCATGTAAATACATAGGAATTTTGTGCTATGTTTATAAATTCCTCTATATTTTAAATTATTTTTATTAAAATTGAAATTTGAGTATGTTGTTATGTTTTCATTGAGATAAAAGAATGGTTTAAACATACATCAAATACCGTTTGACACACCGGACATTAAGATACATAATGTATGATTTTTTTTCTTAATATATGAGTTATTAAAACAAATGAAATTATATTACAATTACGATATAGTTTTCTTTTATTCATCATATCATCACCACATCGTCATATCATCAAATCATCACATAATCATCATCATTATAAACATCATCATGAATAGGATCAAAACTCATCTATTTTATTTATTTATTTTTTCAATATTTATAATTTTGTATAAAATGATTCTTAATTATTTGGACTTAAATATTTCTTTTTTTCCATTAAAAAGTCTTGATTTTGTCTTTTAAGATAGCGAAGAATTATGGCTACATATATTTAAAAATACATTTTCAAACATTAAGCCTTTCTTTTTTTTATTTTTATGATAGGTCTTAGATGAAGAAAATAAACAAAAATATTTTGCAGTTAATTTTGACCTGTAAAAGTTTGTGGTAAATGTACAATGGTTGATTGTTTCATTGAAAGTGTATTTAAAAATAAAAAAGATTGGAATTTTGAAATCAATGATTTGGATTCTTCATTAGCATGAGTTTTTAAAGTTAAGGGAATTAAAATTTATTTTATTTTATATTTTTGATTTCTTTGATTGGAAATTGTTGAACTTTTGGTCCAATCATAACAAAGAATTGAAGGCACACAGATCAAGATTTGTATCATTGGAACTGTTTATTTACAACCTTTTGGTAACAAAGGACTTTAGGCATATGGATTAGGGCTCTGTATTGCTGGATCAAGACATACCGATCGAAACTCTAATTTGCTAGATCTGCCTTTCTACGACCCTCAGATTGTAATCCTTATGCTTTTTTTATAGAATCGCCAATCCTTAATTTTTTTTTTCACTCATTGCTTTGATTTATTCATATTTTGTAATGCTTTTAAGAGTTTTATATATATCTCCTTTTTTGTACAAAAGAGGTGGACGAAATTTTTGAGGGTTTTTTTCATTAGTTATTTGTACATAGTATTAGAGCAAGGCTAGGGTGTTCCTTTCAACATTTGTTCTTATTAGTTGAGATTAGAGTTTTTACTTCCAACTTTTATTATTATTCTTTAAGGTTATGGTTTTCAATTTCAACTTTATCCCTCTTGTCGAATTCTTCTTTTTCCCACGGTGCCTGGATTTTTTTGCTTCTCTTCAAACGAGTCAATCGTGATTAATGGTGAAAATAATACCAAAGAAAAATGTCAAATATTTCAAGTATCTTATTGCTTGAATTGAAGAAATTGCCTTCAATGAACCCAAATTGTAAAAGCCTTTTTAAAGAGAAAGAAAAAGATCCAACATCTTGTGGATTTACTTATGGAGCCTAGAAACCCAAAGTTTTTACTTTGGGAAGAAATTGATTCGATTATCATGACATGATTGTTGAACATCATGCTAGCTGAGATTAGTAGACCTTTTATGTTTTTCTCCACCTCAAAAGAGGTTAGGGATGCAGTTACACAAACCTATTTAAAGGTGAATGATGATATGCCCATCTAATCAAGATAAAGCTCGTCACTACCAAATAAGGTAAAGTTCCTATCATCAAATACTTTTACACAATGAAGATTTATTGGTTAGAGCTGGACTACAACCAAGATCTTAAGATGTCCTGCTGTGAGGATGCATCGATCCTTACAAAATTCGAGCGATAGAGGATCTTTGAGTTTTTGGCAGGACTCAAGAACGAGTGAATATAAGAAGGATATATATAAATTTTTATTATAATTGCATATCTGATGCATGTCTGTGTCATATATTTTTACTAATATAAGTAACCCGTGTCCGTTGTCGTGTCCCCGTATCGGCATCCATGCAACATAGAGGTGAAGATAGCAGAGAATATACATTCTTCATAGAATAAAATCTGTGAATTTACAATCTCTTTAAATTGCTAATCCTAATCTCTTCTTGCAATATTACAATGTTTTATTGCTTTATTTTTCTTGCATCATTTTGCCTTCAGTAATTGGGCTTCTAGTTCAGGAATTCTCATCAAATTTTGATCAGAATGAGTTTCAAAACCCTTTAGATTTATCTTGAGATGAGTGAAATCTATGCTTGATTGATTTCCCATATGTTGCACTTATCTCAACGCAAATCCAAGAATTTTAAAATCCATCTTGATCATCTTTTGACGAGAGTATTCTCTGTTTTTTTTTTCCTTCTAGTACAATACTTCTAATCAATTGATAATTGTGTTACGCCTTATTACTCTCTTTTTTTCCCCTCAAATTGTAGATGTTTCCAAAAACCCAGAGCTGCTGAAGAAACTGACCTTAATGTTAGCAGATGGAGATGATTTTGACTGCCCTGTTTGCCTTTCACCCCCCAAAAAAACCATTATTACATGCTGTGCCCATATCTTCTGCCAAACCTGCATACTGAAAGCCCTCAAAACTCTCAATCCTCGCTGCCCGTTATGCCGGGAACCCTTATCCGAAACCAAACTTTTCTTAGCTCCGCCGCCAAAACCATCCGACGAGAATCCCACAACAAACTTCTCAGGCTCGCCCATCTCATCCAAAGCATCGGCATTGCTGAACCTCCTCCATGAATCCAAGAAGCAAAATGAATCAACGAAATCCGTTGTCTTCTCGCAATTCCGAAAGATGCTGATCTTGTTAGAAGAGCCATTAAAGGCCGCCGGTTTTGGCATCCTACGTTTAGATGGCTCGATGAGCACAAAAAAGAGGGCGGCGGTGATCAAGGAGTTTGGGTCGGATCAACCGAATGCTCCAACAGTCTTGTTAGCCAGCCTCAAAGCCGCCGGTGCAGGACTAAATCTCTCGGCGGCGTCGAGAGTCTATTTGGTGGAGCCATGGTGGAACCCGGCAGCGGAGGAGCAGGCGATGGATAGGGTTCATAGAATTGGGCAGAAGGAAGAGGTGAAGGTTGTGAGGCTGATTGTGAAGGATAGTATTGAGGAAAGGATTTTGGTGATACAGGAGAGGAAGAAGAAGCTCGCCGGAGGTCTGTTTGGGAAGAAAGCTGCCAAGCTGCAGAGGGAAATGCGTGTTGATGATATTCACGCCATGCTTCGCCTGTAAGTTCTTGCGAAATTTACATTCCTACCACACAATTCTTATGTATTTTTACATATCTCACACCTAAACTTTTGTAGTTACACATATACATATATTAGTGCTAATGCTATATGTACATTTATATGATAGTTTAGGTGTGAGGTATGCATGCATAAGAATTTTGTGCTATTTAGATAAATGCCCCTGATTTTTGGAAGAAAGCTTGATCCCCTTTTTTTTGGCTGGTTTTGGTATTTTGTGCATCTAAATGTTAGTATTATTTATATGTTAATGCTGCAAATTTGGAGAGGATTAGTTTTTTTCTGGAAAATTTACATGAACGCCACTCAATTCTTATGTATTTACATATCTTACCCTTAATCATGAATTTTTACATATATGCCACCTTAACTATGCATGGAAGGTTGTATTTCATGTAGTGATGAAATGATGTTTTTGATGTGATATGAATTGAATGATTTGGGTGGTATAAATGTTAAAAAGAAGAAGAAGGAGAAGCAAAGTTTAGGGGTTAGATACATAAATAGATGGGAATTGGATGGTATATATGTAAATGCCTCTAGGATTGTTCTTCTGGCTTTATTTTCAGAGAAGCAGCAGGTAGTGCTATTGGTGTCTTTTATTTATTTTAGTATTGAAATGTTTGGGTGGGATGTATCGATTAATTAATTCCTATTTTGTTGCATCAATCTCAAAACAAATTTAAGGGCTACAAAAATTGTCATGATTAAATTTTTTATTTGGATATTCTCCGGTCGTTTTTTTTTTTTTTGTTTTTTGGAAAAAAATATTACATTAGGACTCTGCACGTAGAGTTATGTACAGAGTCTAATGAAATCACGTCACACGTAGAGGAAAAAAAAAAAAAAACAGCCCGGTGACGGGAATATTCCCCGTGTTATTCATGTGTTGTTGTATGTTATTCAAGTGTTATTGTGTTATTATAATATCAGTAATATTCCCAGAACATAATAACACTTGAATAAAATAAAATAACACTTGAATAACACGGGGATAATATTCCCTTGTGTTATTATGTTTTGTGATTTCATTGGACTCTGCACGTAACTCTACGTGTGGAGTTCTGAGCGGAGAATAATTAAATTTTGGGAACTTTACATGCATACCACACAATTCTTATGTATTTATATAGCTAACACCTAAATTTTGATATTTATAGTTATAACATTTTGTGACGAACATACGCTTGCAAAGATGTATTTCGCTTTAGAAGTTAAAAACAGTGGCATTTTTTTAGGTACTATAAAAAATTTGATGTAAAAAACATAAATACATGAGAAATGTGTGATATGTTTGTAAATTATTATTATTATTATTAGATATTTACATACCGATCAACCGAAACAGCGATATTTACAAATCAAGCATCCGCGTGCATCAGCCCAACCGAAACAGCGATATTTACAAATCAAGCATCCGCGTGCATCAGCGTGAGATGCATTATTTGATAAAAATGAAAAATACAGGATGAGACTTTTTCATGATTAGGGGGAATATGAAAAAGAAAAAAGAAAGGAAAATGGTTGTTTTGTAAACAATCGGAAAAAGGAGCCATTTATATATAGGACCACCCAATTGGTATGTATTTACATCTCTAACCCTTAAAGTTTACTTTTTTTTACATTTATGCAAATCAAATCTTTCCTATCACATCAAAACAATCATCCTTTTAAATAATACAAAGCATGAAAAAATATGAAATAATAGTCAAATGTGCTCTAAGGAGGTATTGGATTATGTGAATTTAGATAATAATAAGGGATTTGCATAAATATCATATAATTCATATGTAATTACATATCTAAAATCTGAACATTACTTTTTCACATTTATACCTAATTTACTGGACTTTTTAAGATAAATGAAAAAAAAAAATACCTACTACTTTCAAACACACTACTTTTGTGACAATAACTATAGTACTATGAAAAGGAGTGATCCCAAGAAACTCAACTTATCTGCTACATAGTGGTTGAGGGTTTAGCTTTCAACATTAAAGTTGTGAGTTTGAATAGTGCATACTGTCTTTTTGGACCAAATCTCAAGGGGTCCAAATCTAGTTAAAAAGTAACATTTCTATCCAATTAGAAAATAAAAGTTTAATATTACAGGTTCATAAATATCAAATGGGGGTTAATTTATAAATATCAGTGTTTCAGGTGATTTGTATGTAAATATCCCTTCTAGTAACATTATAAAGGCCCTTGTATTGAGTAAACAAAAAGTTCCCTTGTGAATCAGGAGAAAATATTACATCAGAAGTCCTGATGTAGTTTCAAGTGTGGATGATAGTATTTAAGTGCTATTAGAACTATTGTGATGTTATTTTACCAAAATAAAACTATAATACTATCAATAACACCTCAAATAACATTATCTGCACCTAGCCTGGATGTAAGTTATCCGAATATATTATTTTTCGTGAATCAGACACCATCAACTATTCTAGCTTAAAAGACGAAAAAAAAAACGAAAAATTTAATTAGTGCCTATAATTAAAAAAAAAAAGAATAAAAATTTATTTCTTCTATTGGTGTACATACAAAATAATGATAGAAAGAAATGGAGTATATGACATTCCAAAAAAAAAGCATTTTTTACAAAATAAAACTAACTTCTTCCTCAAATTGAATAATAAAGGTTATAAGAAGTGGGATAATTACATATAGACAACCTGAAACATTGATATTTACAAACTAACTGACCAATTGATTTTTTTTTTGAACTATCGTGTGCCATAATTAAACTATTGGGAATTCGATAAAAATAAAGGGCTTTATTATGGCCTTTGATATTTGAGTGAGAATTCGAGAGATGGATAAAACAGGACGGTAGATTTGTAAATAGCAAGTTTCGGGTGCTCTATTTATGTAATTGCCCAAAAAATAAAATTGAATAAATGCGATAAGAAGAAAAAGTGCAGTTAGATAAAAATATAAAACCAAAGAAAACTTATGAATGAAGCAATTAAAAATTTTGCAAAAAAGGAAATTTTCAATATTAGTCTTCCAAACATTAAACAAGAAAAAGCTCATGCAGCATGAATTAATTAAGGCATGTCTACATAAATACATGATTCTTATGTATTTATATATCTAACATCCAAACTTTGCTCTTTTACATTTATACCTCCTAAGTCTTTAATATCAGATAAGAAATACCACTATGTTAACTTTTAAAAAGTTCGCTACAATTTCTCATGCACGGGTAGAGCGGCATATATGTAAAAATAGAAAAGTTCAGGTGTTAGACATGCAAATACATAAGAATTGAGTGGGCTGCATGTAAATCTTCCATGAATAAAATGATGGATTAATGAAATCGACAGTGAGTAATTAGGATAAAACAGATAATAAAAAGGACGAATTTTTATAGTTAAAACCACAAGAGAGAAAATTATGATAAACAAACTCAGCATAAAAGTGCAAAATTCTATCAAAAATTAAATCCACTTTTAAATAACACAGCTTGCATGAAAAATTAAACAGCTTGTGAAGAAAGGAGCAGTATTTTTCAAACCTGTGTCGCCATCTCGAATCAAGCGAAATCCGCCAAAATCTGAGAAAATTGTGCCTTACTCAAAAAGATCGAAACTGGATTACCCGGCGAAGGCGGATTCTGAGTCAACAAAGTTATATGAGGCCCAGCTTTCCTGCAAGCAGCTTCGTCTGATGCCAATAAGATTTCGACATGCTCGAGGCCGAGCTGCCTTCGAATCAAATCCGTGTTCTCACAAAGAACCTCCATTTCATCGAACGGCAGCTTCAGATCAAGGGCGTGAACGCCAACCGACATGCTCGAGGCCGAGCTGCCTTCGAATCAAATCTGTGTTCTCACGAAGAACCTCCATTTCATCGAACGGCAGCTTTAGATCAAGGGCATGAACGCCGACAAACGCCAACCTGCGACACATCGTCCATCTTGAACTTAATAAAAGACATGCAAAGTTTCTGTATCTGTTTAATGTTCATATCTTTCCCAAGAGAACCTTCCTTCAGTTCTTCCAATATTTCCTTCTCAGATTTAAAAGAACCTGTTTCTCTGTCAAATTTTCTTTGAAGTATTTTTAAGCATTCTTCTTTCCAACCATCATATTGCCCATTAACATAAATAAGACCTACAGAAAAAATGTTATCTTCTGATTGTAAAGTTGTAGTCCCCTTCTTATTCTTCTTGGGACCTGATTGTTGTTTCTGAAGCAGTTTTCTCATTAAAATAATTGAATCCTGCAAATATTTGTTAGCTCTCTGTAAAGTGAGATCCGGCGAAGCTGCCGAAGGCCAACCAGCATTTATCACAAAACCATCCTTCTTTAAGAGAAATCTCCACGCGAATTCCGCGTAATGCGGGCATATAGGGGCAATAAGTCGTGTTTGGACGTCGATAAACCGCAATAATAAATCATGATTCATGCCAATTGATCCACAAGAAACTCGGTACTCATCTCGAGCGGCCTGTAAGTCGTAAAAACCTGTTTTTAGAGCATTTCTGAACATATAATCTGCGTAGTTTTGTTCGGTTGAACTAATAGCAATGTTTATCTCATTGTCAAATGCACGATCAGCATAGGTAGACGGCGGCCCAGCCCGGAGAGACGAATCGGCAGCCAATACTTCTTCGATCCACGAAATCTCTTTGGTCAGCCTCAATATAGCAGCATTCGCGGTTTCGAAGACGAAGTTTGCATCATCCATAGTATCCCCAGCATCGGCGAGTGAAAATCGAGTCGCATCGGTAGAAAATTCCTCGATTGCCTGCCGGAGAGTTCTGAAATTTCCGGTGGACTTCGACATCTTCTCAGAATTGAGCATCATGTGCCCGTTGCAGCGGAATCCACACGGCCAATAATGGCGGGGTACGAGAGCTGTGTGGTTATAAATGCAAAATGTGAGATGATTCTGAATCAAATCTTTGCCCGATACGCGAAGATCAAAAGGGTACCAATATTCAAACTCTTGCTTCATTTGGTGAAGAATGGAAGATGAAATATCGGATGATGGCCACTTCCCGCCACAGAAAATGTAATCCCAAACTTCGTCGGTCATCTGTTCGGGCTTAACAGATGAGGAAACCGAACCATACAAATCACCATTTTGTAGAAGGTGAGCAATGGTGTAATATGCCATGTAGAAAGTTGAATCAGACAATGACTCAACGAGGAACTGTTCGTCCCAAGGAAGACGAGTACCGAGTCCAAACGACCTCGAACAAGCCCACTGATTCAACCAACTCAGTGTATGCTCGAAACAGTGACGAGTTTCTTCAGAGTAGAGCTTCATACTCGACAAACAATCTTCTGCCTTCTTCTTCCACTCCTCCTCGCCATACGTAATGTACCACTGATCTGTTAAAGCCACCACACATTCATCGCCGGATCTTGACATGACCTTTTTCTCTGGCTCGCTGTAAACAACTGCTTGTCCGGTTTCAATAAGTAAGTTTTTTATTACCGGCTTTGCCTCCTGAACCTTCATCCCTTTGAATTCACCCACAAGCATTTTTCCATCAGTGAAACCCTTCAAATATGTCAATCTCTTCGCCTCCACAAGCTTTTCTTTGTCATTTTGGCTCTTTATTTTCAAATCATGGCATACTTTCTCCGCCGATTTGTCGCCAAACTCTGGAATATTAATAATAGGAATGATCTCAAAGGGAAGAACCCACTCATCCTTAACTCCAAACTTCAATCTCAATCCTTCTTTTGATTTCAAATCCTTCAATGCCATGTAGTCGTCCGGCGAGTCGCTCGGCACGCTCGTCACAATTCCCGTACCCTTATCTGTTAAGATTGTAAGCATGGGAAGAGCGCATA
>NW_018165562.1:103208-109519 GCF_001263595.1 Phalaenopsis equestris
AAGAGCGTATATTACTTGATTGAAAGAAAGCGGAGATTTTAGCTGCAAACCAATAAGATCGAAACCAGACAACTCGAGCAACCTAGTCGGCTTCTCTGGAATTCGAGATAACTTCTGATATGCAAGATTCAGAGCAGACCTTTCTGTAAGAATGAAAACATCGGTCTCGTTGATTTCAAAAGCCCCATACTTGCCCTCGGGAAGCACCCAACAGTTTGTTTGACCATACATTGTCTCAGGCCGCAATGTCGCCGCCGCCAAGAAGACGTTTCGACCTTCCAAGACCTCCAACTTCGACGGAAATGGCGGGATGACCTTCATTTTAATAAGAACGTAGTCTTGAGGCTGAACACCTTCACCTGAAGCTCTGTCGTGATCGGCACATGGCTGACCATCCAATGGAGAGTAGATGGTGTACCTCATATCCTTCACAATCTTCCCCATGCCCTTCAGCTTCCTCGTCTGCCACTTTACAAAAGAATCATAAAAAGGATTCATATCGGTGGTGATAAAAGAGCGGCGCCAGTCACAACCGAGGCCGAAGGACTTGAGGTCTTCTTTTGCCCGAGGAGGGAAATAGGTAAGCCATTGATGGGGATTTTTGAATTCCACAATTTCTTCATCTGAAAGACCGAAGCTCTTCATAATCTCCCATTGGAACTTCTCCCTTCCGGATTTTGAGGAAGCTTTGGACCGTTTACTCTTGAACTTATCAGGGGCAGCTACGCTCCCCTCTTCAACTTTCTCCCCTTCAATCTCCTCTATAAAATCATCCTCCGAAGGAAATGAAGGTGGGTTTCCAAATTTTTCAATCTCTCTGGCGAGCTTATCGGCTGATGCCTTAATCGGCATACCCGTGCAATGGAATGCGAAAGGAAGAAGAACGTTTTGACCACAAAGTCGGTGATAGGCCGCGGAAAACTCAAGTTTTGATAGAGAAAAAGCATGACCCAGATGCAAAAACCCGTTCATATAAGGGTAAGGGAAATTTCCAAAGAACTTCTCGCCAGGTTCAGGAGGCTTGCTTCTGGAATTCACCTCAAAAATCTTTTCTTCTTCCCATAGCTTCTGTATCTGTGACTGTATCTTGAGTAGCTGATCTCTCCGAGCAAAGCTTCTTCCTCCCTCAGCATTTGCTGCCATTTTCCTACAAAAGCCAAAAGGAAACATAATCACCATCAATCCAAACACAATTCATGTTTCCATTTTCCTGCAGAAGCACAAAATTCTTATGTATTTACATATCTCACACCTAAAGTTTCATGTTTAAAAACATATCACTTTGGTGCTTTAAACATATGCATGAAAAGAAAATGTGTATTTCACTTTACAAAAGTGATAATAATGCTATTTTTTGTGATATTAAAGTTATGAGTGCAATGTGCGTAAATATGAAAGTTTAGGTATAACATATGCAAATACATGAGAATTGTATGCTATGCATGTAAATATCCCAAAAATAAATCAAAGTTAGAAACAGCATAAACAAGCACTGATATAAAAAAGGGAATTTGTACATAAATTTTACGCTTTATTGTCATTGTGAAAGAAGGGCAATAGATTCCATAGTTCAGTCTCAGAGTTCTCATGATCTTCTAAATTTTGTAAAAAGTGACACAAGCAGGAAAAAGGGAAACATCAGGAAAGGAAAAAAAACTGAACTTTAAGTTATTTGGTTATCTTGTGAAGGAAAGAGGAAGAAGATAAGCTTCTATATGAAGAGAAGAAGAGGTTTCACTTGGTCAAGGAGGTAGGATTTTGTTTTGGGAAATTTACATACATACCATACAATTCTTATATATTTTCATAATTACATATCCAACACCTAAATTTTAATTTTTTTATTCCACCCAAATTTTTATATCACATCAAAAATACAACTATTTTAACTTTAAAAAAGTGAAATGCACATTTTCATCCATAGTTAAGGTGGCATATATGTCAAAATTGATGTTTAAATATGTAAATACATAACTTTTAAGTGGTATGCCCGAAAATCTTCCTTTTTTTAACAAATAGAATAGATAAACACGATTTATTTTGAGTTGGTCAATTACAGAATAAAGAGGCAAAATGAGAGAGGTAGGGAGGGAGGGAGGGAGAATAAATTTGTAGTGAGAGATCATCATATATGTGGGGCTCAAATCAATTTAAGTTCAAGCAAGTTGGAGTAGATTTGATCCCAAAATAATCTAAGAATTTATGCCAAAATAATATCTTGAATAAGAACAAACTAACAGATTCATTTATGGTTTCAAGCATTTCAATTTGCCAAGCAGGAGAAAGAGAAATTATTTGAGATCTATCGGAGAAATAGTTGAATGACGAGAAAGTGGACAATGATTTCAGGTTTAGTGTTTTCGTAAATTGATGACGAGTCATGGAAAGTACCGAGAAGACAATACATCCATTATATGCTATGGAGCTAAAGAACAGAAAATCAGAAACACGTAATTGAGAATTCCATGGACGCTGTGAAACCATTGTTGATTTTCGGATCAAATTTGGCTCTGATTCTGATTAATTTAGAAAGGCGCTGCCAAAATTTGAGAAACCTTCAATGGTTGAAAGAGAAAGGATGAAGAGAGAAGAAGAGAAAGGGACCAAGCACAAAACCTAAGTAGAGGAAGAAGAATGCAAAACATCATTTTCATTCCAATAATCACAATAAATACATGACTTATCCACATATCCATTTAAACCTTACGGATAAGCAATCGCAGCGAGAATTATTCCCGATCTCTGCCAGGCTGCCGCTCAGCAACAGTTATAGTAAATCGAGAAATTACCTTGATAGAGGGGGAGGAGACAAGAAGGGCGACCAACTGAAACTGCCGCGAACTCTTCCTGCGCGATTTGAGAATGGCGAACAAGGAGAAAAAATCGCGCCGAAGAAGGAGAGGTTTATAGCAGCAAATCGCTTCGCCTGTGCGAACGAGAATTGGGAACAAGAGAGCACGGCCAGATCTCCGCCCGATCGCCTTCCAGGCTGTTTCGTAGCAGGATTTAAGCAGGATGTTAACCTAAATCAGAGAGTTGGGAGTCGCTCCAGTCGGCTAGGGTTTAGGAGCTCATTTTCTGTCTTCTGCGTAGATTTTGGTGTGCTGGAGATTATTATCGAATTATTTTCAGTTTATTTCTTAGCTTATTTTTAATAATTTCAAAATAATTAAAAAATAATTTAAAAAATAAAGATCACGAGTTATTTCTGATTTATTTCAAAATTATTAAAAATAATCTCGAAATAATCAGAAAATAACTCAAGAATAACTCCGCCGCACGTAGAGCCACGTCAGGAGTCCCCACAGAAAAATTAAGCAGGTTTAGGGGCAGAAAAGGAGGAAGGAGGAAGGAGAAGGCATGGGGATTGCTATGATTTAAAATGAGTTATTTATTAAAATATTAAATTAATTAATTAATGTCTTTTAAGAATTTGTATCTTTAATTAGTTTTATAGTTTATTAGATACTGATTATTGAGATATCATAGTTTAATTAATTCTTAATTTAATTTAGCCTATTACTAAGTATTAATTGTTTGATATACTATCATAAACTAATTATAATTTGAGTAATTTATTCTGTAATTAATATAAGTTTGATAAAAATAAATTATAATTAACTAATAAAAAATTTTTGCTAATTCATGTTTAATTAGCTTAAATAGAATTTTAATTAATGTGAAATGACTTAGTTAACAACTGATTATCGATTTATTCTTGAATATTCAAGTGTTAATTAATGATTGATTACTTCAACAAAATACTTATTGATAACAAATTATTTTTTGTAAATAGGTAATTAAAGATTAATGTACTTAAAAATAAAAATAATAAGTTAAAATTAAGAAAGCCAACATAAGAATGGGAACAACATTCATCTAGACAAGAATAAAATATTATGTACGTCATTCGGATATGCAGACAATGGTATGAATTCGCACCATGTCATGTGCCTGATGGTATGTTACGATTCATACATGTCGAATGCAAGTCTGATTTACCGGATGTAATATTTTTCTTTTAGTCAAGAAAGTGATATTGCCAAAAGTATGCGAGTATTAATGTCTATTCGGGAAGTAGACAGAAATTAGTGATGCGTCTACCAATGACCTGACGATTTCCTACGAATGTAGATGAACATGAACATCAATGTTTGGCCGGGAAAATAACAATTTTAGGAATATTGACATACATACCTCTCAATTCCCATGTATTTACACATCTAGCCTTCTAGGACTCAGTTGTAAAAACGGCTCGTCGTTTGCGAACAGTAAGTGCTCGGCTTGTTAAGAAGCTTGTGTTCGATAAGTTCAATAAGTTAACGAGCCAAACACAACCATTTTTTTACTCGATATATAAACGAACCAAACACAAACAAAAAATTGATTTATTCGCAACAAAAAGAGAAGGTTGTGAGCAAAATGAAGACTAAGAAGGAAGCTCTATCATGGGCATTTAAGTGTGTTTATGTGCTCCAATGACTTTAAAATTTATTGATCTCACACTTAACTAGATTTATTTCATCTAGACGGTCATTTTGATTGAAACGTTATTATGTGCACCGGATCGCCGTCCGGCCGACAGTCTGGATACAACCACGCCATTGTGGATCACATAGCGGCTAATCCGGGCAATCATCCGAACATGCGGTTACAACACATAATAATTTCTTCATTTCGATTATACGCGCCCAAATTCTAGAGATTATTTGATATTTCAACAGCATCTTGAAATTTTTAGTTACATTTTATGTATTTGATTGGAGTGTATTTGATATTAAATAATAAAACATGTTCTAAAATTAATATAATTTATGCAGTACAGTAATTGCATTAATTATTAAATTCTAAGATTTTAATGATAGTTTAATAAATAATCAAACACGTATTTAAAATAATGTAATAAATATATATTGTGGTCACAATTTTTTTAATAAGCTTTGTGTACTAATTCAATCACCCGCTCTTGATAGTTTTACGAACAAATTTGGAAGGTCAAATGAATGTTGAATCTAGCAAGTTTATAGTCGAATCAAACATGTCGATAAGACGAATCCAACGAGCCCAAGAATTTAAGGCACTCAAATGTCCATCAAATGTGGTCTGATCGAAGGAAGCTCTATAGGCCTTCCGATCAAAGTGTTTCATATTCCTATATTAAATGCACCTAAAACAATATAGATTGAGCTCCACCCCTCTCACGAACGCCGACGTTGTAATTCATAAGACTTTATAATATTTTCCCGTCTGTGGGACAAGGGGCCACTGTAATCATCAATTTATAGTGAATTTTGGCAACTGGGCTAGACCTCATGGTTTTTTTCTTTTACGGGTTTTCCACGTCAAAACTTATCCTGTCATTATTGGTTGTTTTCTTTTATCTAGGTATGTGCTAAATCTCATGCAACGCTAAGATAATAATATATTTCTCTATCGTCACATATTTTGTAGCCCACATCATTCTTATTTCCTCTCATAATTTTGGCATTGAGTAAAGTGTCAAAATAGTCCGATCATTTTAATTTTATAATTTATAGAAGTGTTAAAATAGACTAATTATTTTAAAGTTGAACTCTAATAATCTTCTATTAAAACAATTTCAGCCCTAATTTAAAAAATTTGGGACTATTTTTATACTCCTACAAACTCCAAAACTAAAATGGCCTCATGTAAGAGATTAAGGCCCATATTTTAAATCTCATTACAAGGTTTTTGGGCCACAAGCTTGGGGTCTAATTTTCTTGATCTAATCATGTGCCCAATAATGTCCCATAATTTGAATCTTATCGAAGGATTTTTGGGTATATATTATAATCTATTTAGTATTCACCTTAAAAAAAATAAAAAATAAAATAGGAAGAATTACCTCCAATAATTAGGGTTGTTGAACAGTTTGTGTTCGGCTCATTAAGTAACTCGTGTTCGGCTTGTTCGTTAAATAAACGAGCAGACCATGAACAATTTTTGAAGCTCGAATTATAAATGAGTCGAACAAAAACAACTCTCTGTTCGCCCGTGTTCGACTCGTTTTAGCTCCAAATAAAAAATAAAAAATTATATATACATACACACCTAAGTTTAAATCATAGAAGTTATTGTTTAATATATTTATGTGTCTTTTTTTTACATAGATTCGGTCTAAGTTCAAATTCAATACTCTACATCTAATTTTTTCAATTAATTTTAACAAGTCAATTTGATGTTGAACACGAAAAAAAATATTTAAATCGAGTCGAACACAAACGCACTGTTCTCGTGTCAATTTCGAATAATGCAATTTTGAACGAACCGAACACGAGCCAAGGCTGAGC
>NW_018165562.1:109619-141167 GCF_001263595.1 Phalaenopsis equestris
TAGTCTAATCCTCTACTCAACCAAACCTAGGGGCTCTAGGAAGAAGACGCGAGAGTTTAAGGAGTTATAAGGCTACCGTGATTGTTCGACGTTCAGCGGTCATTGCTCGACGTCGGACTGTGCTCAAGAAGAAGCTCTCCTAATGGCTGGAGAGACTGTCAAAGTTTCCTAGCTCTGGCGTAGGCTCTTTTCCGAAGAATGATGAAGCTTTCCCCATGAGGAGGTTTTGACGACGTCAAGAACTCCGACTAAGGTTCATCTCCCTAGAAGGACAAAGCTCTCCTTAAGAAGGAGATTCCAGCAAGGCTATGAGCAAGAAACCTTCTCTTCTCTCTGTTTTCTATGGCAAAATGTAAGAAGAAGAAGATGCATGAGAAGTTGAGAAAATGATGGAGGATAAGAACAAGTAGAAGAAGAAGAAAAAAATAGAAGGAAAATTTTTCAAATCCTCAAACTCATCTACAAGACCTCTCCTCCCAGCAGCACACTGGCTTCTCTAAACTCTCCTTTTCTCCAAGCAAATCTCCAAATGACCTCCTCTTCCCCAAATGGCCGGCTCTCTAATTATCACCAGCAAAAGGGATTTATCCCATGGTTAATGAGGAAGAAATGACCCCCTTACCTCATATGGGAACATCCCGGGCGAGCGTAGGTGCCAAAAATATCCTAAGACCAGTCTATGGCCAATTTTCGGTGATTAGGCGGCATCTTGCCGGAAAAACAGGGACCACCTCACGAAATGCATTCTGGTAGCATGGCTACACCATGGTTAACACGTACTTCTCTAAACTCTCCTTTTCTCCAAGCAAATCTCCAAATGACCTCCTCTTCCCCAAATGGCCGGCTCTCTAATTATCACCAGCAAAAGGGATTTATCCCATGGTTAATGGGGAAGAAATGACCCCCTTACCTCATATGGGAACATCCCGGGCGAGCGTAGGTGCCAAAAATATCCTAAGACCAGTCTATGGCCAATTTTCGGTGATTAGGCGGCATCTTGCCGGAAAAACAGGGACCACCTCACGAAATGCATTCTGGTAGCATGGCTACACCATGGTTACAACGTAGCCATAAGCGCCGCAAACGGGCTAGTGGCGTGGCCATGCCTGAAGGGTGGCATAATTACACCACTCACACTGTTCGGTCGGAGTGACTACGCCGACCTGGGGGTTACTTAATTATAAAAAATAAATGAACGTAAGAAAAATATAATATCTCCTCTGGTGTCTTAATTGGTCAACGAGTCATTGATCAATGAACTTTTATGATCATTTAAATCAAAATTTGAAAGTTATGGGGGTAGAAACCCTAGGGACATTTCGAGAATTTTACATCTTAACCCTAATTAATATTTAGGATAAACCAAAGGGAGGCACATTAAATCATGATGATTAATTTTCTAAAATGATTGAAACAAAAGGGTAATTGGGTAGCAACTCATTCAAATCATTTTCTACAAAAGTGATAAAATTGGAATTATTTGAATTGTTATAAATTGGAAGAAATGAGAGATTGGATGATTCAAAAGTGAGGGGTTTGAATTAGAAAACTCATAATTAATCAATTTAAACTCTCAACTAATGGAGAAACAAAATTCAATTCTTTTCAATCAAGATCAAGCACTTTTAGAAAACTTTCCAAAATTACAAGTTTACCCTAGGCCTTAAGAGCTTAGTACTGAATTAGGTTTGATCAAATATCACTTGAGGAGTAGTTAAGAAGAAAATATAAATGAACTTGATACATTTGAAAACAGTACAAGCTCAAACCCAATCGAGGGGCAAGAGTGTAAAATTTCACAAACTTTATAAGCACATCCCCAGGGGAGTCTATTCACGTAACTCTCCATTAAACATTGAAATCAATCAAGACATAAAATACTTAGCACAATTTAAAATATAATAATTCAACATGGAATGATCAATTTAACAAACTAGTAAGACCAAAGTGAACTTAAGATAATCCAAGAGGTTCTAAGGTTGTTTAGAGTTGCTCTCTCGATTACTTTAATTTATTGAAGAAAATCATCGTCAAACATAAGGATACACCAAGATATGATTCAAGACGATTATCATCAAAAGGACGAGCTAGCTAGGCCACCTTTGCTAGGACAATTATCGAAGGAGGTCATCACGACTAACAAGGACATAAACTAATCCCTTATTAACGATATCACCCAACGCTCGGGGGCTCGATCTTTTTCATCTTATATAATAAGAACATGTGTCATATCGACAACACATGACTCACACATCACTGTCATTCCCTGAAATCTGGTAAGTCAGAGAACCTCCAATGATCCACATTTATCCCAACTTCATTAAGATCGAATATTTAATATATATATCAGCCATGCAATATATTTACATCAATGCCATTCACGTACACATATAGAAGCTGTGTTGTGGGCCATCGTCTCACGTGAAAGCAACGTAGCCAGTCCTCTTTTCAGTGTTAGGGTTTCTCCTGACCTTTGGAGCACGTGAACCAATCTCCTCTCTTCCTTTCCTCCATCATTCCCAAACTCAGACCCATCCTGCTAATAACTGCGTGGCTTGCCTGCATGCAAGTGCGATTAGGGCTGTTAATTTGGCTTGTTGTTCATGAACAGCTCGTGTTCGGATCTTTAAGTAGCTCGTGTTCGGCTCGTTCGTTATGCCTAATGAGCTGAACACGAACAAATTTTTAAGCTCGAAATGTAAATGAGCCGAACACGAACAATATCGAGTAAATCGAGTCGAACACGAACATGCTGTTCACGAGCCGATTTCGAACTACGAGTTATTCGAACGAGCCGAACACGAGCCAAGCCTGATCTCGCTCACGCTAGACTCAATTAAGCTCGACTCATTTACAACCCTAAGTGCGATGCAATCTCATCTGTATTTTTCCTTATAATTCCTTTTTTTATACTTATTCAATCATATCTTCAACATGTAAAATTCGATAAATCCGGATTTACGAAAATCTGGGTGAAACGAAGGTGTATGTGGGCGATGATGGCATAAATCTGCTTCACAATCGGATTTACTAAATTCAGATTCAAACAACAACAACAACAAAGCCTTAATCCCAGATAGTGGGGTCGGCAACACGAATCATTTTTCTCCATCGCATCCTAGCTAGTGTTATATTTTCATTTAGTTCTAATAAATCCTGCTTTGAACGCGAGAAAAAAAAAACACGTAAACAATGAAGAGTCGATTTAAAGGAGCTTTGGATTTATTTTTTATTTTTTTGATGTTTAGCTGAATTTAAGTTAAATTCATGACATAATTATGATAAAAGCATACTAATGATGGTATATATGTAAAAATTTAAATTAAGAAGTTTAATATGTGTAAAAACTTAGGCATTGAATGGTATGAATATATAACTTTTATATAAAATAAAATTTATCATTCTATATAATTTCTTATACTGAAAATAAATATTGAAAATATATCTCTTGTTGCTGCCATGATTCTATGTAAGAAATTATGAGAGCCAATAGAGAAATTATGAGAGCCAATAGTTGCAGGGCAATGCGGAGTCGGATTTTTGCAGTTTGAGTCCCATCAAATGGGATTTTGCATCTGTTGCCTTTTTTCTTTTTGGTTTCCAATGCCAAAATGGAAGTCTTCACGTAGGGCTGTAAATGAACCAATGCACTTGTGAACAACTCGAACTCGGCTCCATTAAAACTCGATTATATTCATTCAAATTAGTAAATTGACAAGCTTGAATAATTTTTAAAAGCTCGAAACTTAAATGAACTTCATTGAGTGTTTTTCCTTGACAATCTCGGCTTCAGCAAGGATAAAATATTTGTATTTTTTATTTGATATGAAATATTTAGGTGGTATAATTATAAAAACTTAAAATTTAGCTTTAAATATGCAAATACATGGAATATATATATATATATATCATATCATAGATTAAGGAATGCATAGAACGTCCCTACAATTTTTCCTGACAATATAAGCGCTCAAATTCAATTCTTTACTATTTTCAAACAAAAATTAGGGTTGATAACTATCTGATATTAAGTTATCAGCTCAAATGAAGTGAATTTGATATTATAGTCGATTTAGAACCAGCTCAGCTCTAAATTGAATCAAGCTCGAAACCTAATGAGTTGGCTCAAATTGAGCCATTCAAATCCGTTTCAGCTCAAAATCACCTCATTCTGACTCGAAATAGAAACTACGCGTCTCAAATTTAGTTCTTTAGACCTGTTCCAGCTCGAAATAAGCTCGAAATCAGCTCATGACGAGTTATATTTAATTTTATTTAGCATTATAAATATAATTTTTTATTAAATAATTAATACTTGAATCAAATTTCTAGCGATCAAGGAGCTAAATTCACCACCTCTTTACCATCATTTTTGATAAAGATGAAATTTTTATGGAGATGGAAGAGGAGAAAGTAACCTTCAACATCGGCAATCGAACCAGAACAAATTGAAGAAGAAGATCCAGCTCGATCACCTATCCCCCAACTCCTCCCTCCTCGCTCCTCCCCTCGTCTTTTCTCCTCGCTGCAACTTTCTGCCGCTTAAAAATCTCACCTTTATCTCAATCATGGTCCCAGGAAGAGGAGCCCGATATCCCCAAATCGGCAGACCTTTAACAGGGCAGTAAGAAGAAGGATGATGGAAGAAGAAGAAGAACCCAACTGGTTCATTCGATCGCAGGATTTACCTCGCCCTGAGGAACTGATACCACTTTCCCAATCTCTAATAACTCCCCACCCGTCCCTCGCCTTCGTCTTCCCATCTGCAAACCCTAGATCGTCGACGCGGTGGCTCACCTTGTGATAAAAAACGCTGTTCCAAAGACTATAATGCAGCTGATGAGCTGTTTATGCAAATCATGGCTCCCCACTGCTCCACCATCATCAAAACATGGCTGCTTTGGCTCAACAGCATCTGTACCAGCAGAGTTCAATGGAGCATTTTGGTTTTGATAGCGGATTTCAGAGCGTGCTCCACCAAGTTCTTATGGAGAAGAGATTGATTCAGGGTCAGGAGGAGTAAGGAGAGTTCACAGTCTATTTACCTCTAGCAGTGAAGATTGAGATGGAGAATTCCTTTCTTCATGGCCTGTTAGTTCTGATTTCTGATTTGAATTTCACTCTTATCCTACTGTAAGCTGCTTTCTTTGTTGGTTCTTACAGAAAATTTCAGTATTTTTTATAATTGTTGTCTGGTTTCATGTCATGGATGTGAAAAGTGGAGGGTTGCGTTTGGTAGTTGACAGTCAGCATAGAATTATATAGTTTCAACATGTAAATTTCACATCTTTGTAGTGCGAAAATAGAATTGGTGGGTGTGAACTTGGAATTAAAGCTTGAGTCATTACTAGTTGCTAAAGACTATGTTTATGACATCCATAGGACTTTTTTGTTTTAATCTTTTGGCTTATCAATTTACAAAAATATCTCGATCAATTTGTTATTATATTATTATGTTGCATAAATGCAAAGGAATGTAATAGAAAGAGAAGGGAGAAAGAGATGGTGGATCAAAGAGGAAAGAAGAGGGAGAACTTGAAAAACAACATAAAATGACTATATTGTCTATGAGAATTAAGTATAAAGACGAGTACAAAAAAATGCAATTGAAGATACTAAAAATACAAAGGCATGAAACATATTCATGTTTATTCCGCGTCAATTTTCTCATGGTGCAAATAGCTCAGAGTCGAAGCGTTCGAATGTTTTTAGACGAAGTTTTGAAAAGACTTCTATTGTAGTTTTTGAGCAATGAAATGTATTTTATTGGAGATAATTCTAAAGAAGAAGGGATGGGGGATGAAAGAATTCGAACTAACAATAGTGGTGTTTGGCACACAATGTTAGTAGGATTTACGTTACGATTTAATATAAATCTGCCAAATTCAAAAATGAAAAAAATAAATCTTAAATTCCGTCGCCTATTAAATTTGATATTTCATTCATTTTGAAGTAAATTCTGGATTTATTAAATTGATTTGTAAAACCTCTCGAAACGATCAAATGCCTATAACAAGGTGATCTTGATTCCTTAATCCTGAATTAAATTACATGAAATTTTGGCAATTATGAAGTAGAATTGTTGGGTAGATGTGTAAATAATCCATACTAATTTATTGTTTTATTTTTTTAAATTTTTGCTCCTCATAAGTGTAATTATGGTTTTAGGTTTTAATGGAAAAGCTTTTATTAGGGTTAGGTTTTTGTTTATTTTTGAAGAGGGTGATGGGTGATTTTCTACTGTTTTGTAAGCTCTGAAATGATGGCTTAGCTATCTAGCAAATATCCTTGCAGGGTTAGAAGTGTGAATAAATTAATTTTGAATAATTTATGTCTTATTTTGACTAACTTCTTATGCAATGTCCTTTTGTTTAATTAAGTATTATCTTATGATTAATAAGTGCTTAATGATTGCTAAATCATATTCAATAAAGTTTTTGTCATTTGGGAAAAGAGTTGAGACAATAATGCAAAACATGATTGTTCATGATGAACTTTGCTCGGGGAAATTTGTGTCAGGGTTAGAATTGTGAATCTACCTTGACTGTTGGTGTAAATTTCAAAACGAGCAGGGCTGGGATGTAATGTTCTTAAGGTCCGTTTCGGGCAGCTATAAACTGGGATGTAATGTTCGCCGTACTGTTTGGTTCGCGTGTTTCACTAGCTTATCCGAAACTGCGTTTGGGTTTTTATACTAAAAACAGGTCGCGGGTCAACCCCTACGACCGGCCCGCGGGCCGCGTTTCAGGATAACCAGTTTATCCTGAAACGCACAATCTGCCCCAAACGGACCCTTAGTCTTAAATTTTGAGATGCAGACAAATCATATTACCTATTCTGCAAATTCTGAAGAGATGCATGTTTGGGGCAGCTTATAAGTACGGGAAGCGGCGTACTGTTTGGTTCGCCCGTTTCGCCAGCTTATCCGAAACCACGTTTGGGTTTTTACACTAAACGCAGGCCGCGGGCTGCGTTTCAAAATAAACAGCTTATCCTGAAACGCACAAACTGCACAACGTGGGCAATAAAATGTCGCCCCATTTTGGCTTTTACATGCATGAAACCCACTACTTATGCATTTACATATCCAACCCCTAAACTTTACTTTTTACATTTCTATCACCCAAATCTTACATATCACATAAAATAAATACTATGTTAACTTTTATAATTTGAAAAAAAAAACATTTTCATGCATAAAATGATAATTATGTAAAATTAAAAATTTAGAGCTTAGATATGTAAAAACTTAGAATGGAAAGGCATGCATGTGAATCTTCCATGAAAATTCCATTCATTCATTACATATAAATTAATTATTTTCATAAATAAAATGAATACTAATGATGATAACCAATACACAATAAATAAATAATCAAGGATGAATATATGCTGACATACAATCTATCAAACAAACAGTTATCAGTGGTAGAAACTAGTAATTTACATGTCTTTCAGAAGTACCTGCTTACAATGCTTTTTTTTGGGTAGAGATGTGAAAACTAAGAAGAACAGATCTGTTGAGACATTCCTGCAACTTCTAGCTGTTCTGCAAATGATCAATGCTCAATGGTTGCTGGTAAAGTGGAGCCTGCACAAAGAACAAATTATCATCAGAAATAAATAGGAAAATTTACATATCCAAACACCTAAATTCCAATTTTTTACATACAGGACACTTTACATATGCATGAAAAAGTGAATTTTACTTTATAGAAGTTAAAATGGAAGCATTTTTTTATAATATATGAAAGATTGGGATTGCCATAAATGAAAAAAAAGCAAAATTTAAATATTAAAAATGTAAATGCATTGGTATTGGGTAGCATTCATGATGAAACAAAGAATTTGATTCAAGTTCAAAAAACAAAAAGGAAGATTTACATACAGACCCACTTGATTCCTATGTTTTACATATCTACACATAAACCTCTCGTTCTCTCTATCACTTACTAAGAGGTGTACTGGTGTATTAATGGTGTACTTCACAGTAAAAATGATATTTTTTATATGATACTGTTGAAAGATCTCGAAAATACTAATTATTAAATTTCATATTTTTTATAATTCTATATTTAGAGGATTATAAATTATATGAGAGATCTTGAGAATTTGTATTTATTTCTCTCATTAAATTAGAGAGAACAGCTGTCTCTTATATTTTGTTATTATTCATTTTCTTTTCTACTGTATTCTGTTTTTATTGTTTTATTTATCAGTAAATCTTGTAATGGGTATTTATATCCCTCTTTTCATCAATAAAATCAAATCTTCTCATATCTTTTCAGATATGAAAAGACATGTGGTAAAAATATAAAATTAGAGGGCATTTACATAGATACCACCGAATTACTATGGATATGTGCGAGCTCACGCGCACACACACACTTATATATAAATATATATATATTTTACATTTTACCTTTATATCACTTAAATGTTACATATCAAATAATATAAAAAAACAATTTTAACTTTTAAAAAGTAAAATACACCATTACATGCATAGGTAAGATACCACAATAAAAAAAATGAAAAATTGAAGTTTAGGTGTTCGATATGTGAATACACAAGAATTGAGTGGCATGTATGTAAATCTTCCAAATAAAGTAGATATTAGATACTAGATATGTAAGTATATAGGAATTGGGTGGTATGTATATAAAAAAGAGGCGCCTTTATGAGTTATGGTAATGAGTGAGGTTTCTCACCTGAAATACTGCATTCCTGAGGTGTTCATATGACTGCGAATACATCATAGCAGGTGTAGGCCACTGCATATAAAAGGCACCAAAACTACTGAGAGTGGGAGGAACTTGAGGCCTAAAAGCCAGCTGAGAAAAGCCTCCATCATACATCACCGGCGACGGCTGCCGAACATTCGAAGCTCCCCCGGAAATATTATGGCAAGGCGCAAAACCCGAGACATACCTGAAACATGAAGGCATTACTCCATTTGAGAACAGATTAATTAGATGTCGAGCTCGAGTCAAGGGAGTTCGAGCTCAAGCTTACTTCTACCAATTCGAACCGATTTGTTTGTCATGAAAGAGATGACAATTTTAATTAAAGGTAGTGTTAGAATAAATGGGTGCATTTGCATATCACATAACTTTCGTATTTACACACATAGCACTCAAAATTTTTAATATCATATCAAAAATAACACAATTATTTTTTTTCTTTTTCTACTGAAATACAACTTTTAATGATAGATTTAAAACACCAAAGTATTATATATGTAAATATGAGTGTTTAGGTGTAAGATCCGTAAATACGTAAGGATTTTGCTGTGTAAATTTTCCTAGAATAAAATAACAAATAGAAAAGAAAAGGAGATATTTAATAAAAAATTATTCGTAATATGGTGTCACAACATCAAATTCTTTAATATTTTTAATAATTTAAAAATAAAACCTTGAATTTTAATATATATATATATACTATGATTTGATTGCATGACCCTTAGAGGTTGGGTTGAGTAAGCCGAGTCAAACTCTAAGTTCTCCTTGACTTGAGTTTTAGTTCATTTAATTTTATCGAGTTTAAGTACGAGCTCGAGCTTATGTCTATAGATTTTGAGTTGGCTCACCAACCAACATATTTAGTATAAAAAGAGAGAATAATCTTAATTTAAGTCATTGTTATGACAAAATAAATAATTATAAGAAAAAACATGAAAAATCACTTAATAGAAAACAGAAAATATTATTTTTAAGTATTTTCTTAACTTTTTTGAGATAAATCTTCAAATTTAATATATTTTGAATATATTGTGCATTAATATATTTTTAAACATTCAGACTTACGAGCTAACGAATTTAGTCGAGGCTAGCTTGAGCTTGGCTTGTTAGCTCACCGAGCTAAGCTCCCGAGCCACCTATCAAGCCAAGCCCAAGGAAGCCCATTTTAGTCTGCTTAACTAAGTTACACCCGTGGTACCTATCATAACTCCGATCATAATCAGGATCACTTCGATCTTTTTCTCGATCCCTGAAGATTGCAATTCTCGAAGCAGCATCCTTGCTTTCCTTCTCATCTCCTCCAACATAAGGGCCATTTCCTATAGTAGCAGGATCAGGAGAGCAGCTGAAAATACGGGCTCGAGCTTTATCGTATTCCTCCATTCGCTCTTCAACTGTCTTCATCGAGTTTGTGTTACCCGATTCTGATGCATCGTGTAGAGAAGCTTCGCTCGGTCTGCGTCGGACAAAGATTTTAATTTGTTCGGGTTTTTCATTTTCATGCTGTTTTAAGGGTATATCCGACAAAAAAATATGCGGATATCCGCTCTCGGGAGTTTTTCTGACAACTATTCTGCTCCCAAAACCATCTGTAATATTGTCAACTGACATTGTTTGTAGGCCGTAGTGCTGAGCGACACGGTGCGCAGCACACCGGAGGTATGAGGTGGGGAAGGGCTGGAATTCAAATTGGTGTTGATCTTTGTTCTGCATGAACTGCTTAATTTCGAGCTCCATTCGCAAAACTGCATTGAAAAACATTCATTATGAGGTGGTGGAAAAAGGAAAAACGGAAGATTTACATGCATACCACTCAGTTCCTATGTATTTACATGTCTAACACCAAAATTTCAATTTATTGGTACATGCTATCATACCTATACATGAAAAGATGTACCTTCATTTTTTAAAGTTTAGAATGGCGGTATTTATGAAGTGATATGAAGGATTTGGGTGATATAAATGTTAAAAAGCAAAGTTTAGGTGTTTGATATGTAAATACATGAGAATTGGGTTGTCTGTATGTAAATGCCCCGGAAGTAACTCCCAGAATTTAGCTTTATGAGCATTGGCAATGCAGTGTTTTGGTCTCAGATAGTTCAATTGGTCAATAATTCGAGAGTAATTGCAAATATGTTGCATTATACATCAAATATGTATGTTGATGATGACATTACCATTAAAAGCATATCTAACACATAAGCTTTAATTTTTAGGTACAAGCCACCTTACTTATGCATAAAAGGGTATATTTCACTTTTTCAAGTTAAAATAGTGATATATTTAATGTGATATGAAAGATTAGGGGTGGCATATATGAAAATAAATATTTTCATTTTTATAGTTTCATTTTATTTCGTTATTTTCAAATATTTTCAGATTTTTTGGGTTCATTCAGCCTGAAATTAATGTCAATAAATGGTTTCCAAGTTGGCATATGTTGGGACCTCTCTAGGACTGAAATTCAAATCCTTTATATTGTAATAGTTTTGGTTTACTTAGAAGCTTGATGAAAATTCACAACATTCATGAATTTGTGAGGTTTTTCTTTTTTTCTTATTTTCGTGATAAGGCTTTTTGAACATATCAAATTAATTCTCGTGGTGTTCAAACAACTAACTTATAATCTTGATTTTTCGAGTGTTCTTGAGATTCTAGGTGCGGCATCTTCATATCCATTATTCTTGGTTCTTGTCTTACCAGGTAACGGATCTCAACAAACATGTGTCTTGTACATACTGGGATTCGATTCTAGATTTAGTGTTGTGTTTCGTCGGTTTGAATTTTGACATAAAAGAACTTAAGCGAGGATATCTTATATCAAAATTCAAGGAGAAAATTTTGAAGCCCTTGGATTTACATTGAGATGAGTACAAAGTATTCATGTATTGCAATTATCTCAAAGTAAAATCACAAATTTTATAATCCATAATGGTCAAATTTTTCTACAAATACAATTCCTTTCACAAGAGCAAAGTATTCCACAAAACATGAAGTATTGACACCAACAAGGCCATTTGATGGATCTTAATGCTCCAAAAGGAGCACCGAAACAAGCAATAAGGAAGCACATTAACAAACAAATCCCAAATTTTAAAGACAATTTATAATCATTATTATTATTTTTTATTTTTTTTTATGTTTTGTTTTGAAACAAAATAAGTCTACAAATTTGATTAAGATATGGTTGTTTTTAAAAACCCTTAACGACACCTAAAAATTATTTTAAGGGTTTTCAAAAGCATATTGACTTGTTTTTAGTAGTAAAACACAAAAATACATGAAAAGCACACTGAACAAACATATTTTTAAAAATAAAAGAGAAAAAAATAATAATAAAATTTAAATTGATCATAAAAAAACACCTTAAAGTCAACATAATAACCAGAACAAAATCCCTTTGTTTCTCCCCAAACATGTCAATGAGTGAATCAGTCAAACATAGCTGATTTCACTCACACTACATAAACTAGCATGAGTAATATCAATTTATTGTAACTTGATCCAATCAAACAAGAAAAACTAATTTTTTAGTCTTCTTAACTAAATGGAATTACTATCATGGTTTTTGAAGTAAATTGAAATGTGGAGTTTAGAAAACAAAGTTCAGAGAAAAAGTTCAATCTATCTCAACCAACACAAATAATAGGATGATTTACATACATACCACTCAATTCATGTATTTACATATCTAACACCTAAACTTCACTTTTTACATACATGCCACCTTTCATATAAAAGATTTAGGTGGTATAAATGCAAAAAGAAAAGTTTAGGCATTAGACATGTAAATACAATGGAATTTGGCGGCATGCATGCAAATGTTCTTGTATAGTAACCTAGATAAGGGATAATGAGAGAGAGAGAGAAAACCCTCATATGCCCCTAGAATATGATGATAATAGCGTCATATAAATTTCACAAAATCACAAGAAAGCAGGAGAATTTCAGCCCAACCCCAGGGAAGGAGAGAAAATTTTGCTAAAACTAGCAAGCAAAACAGATTAGAAGATTTACATACATGCCACTCAATTCCTAAGTATTTACATACCTAACACCTGAGGTTCAGTTCATACCTAACACCTAAGGTTCAGTTTGTACTTAACACCTAACCTATGCATGAAATAGAGTACTTCCCTTTTTAAAACTTAAAATGGCGTTATTTTTTATTTGTTATTAAAATTTTCGGTGGTATAAATGTAAAAAACAAAGTCTATGTGTTATATATGTAAAAACATAGGAATTGGGTGGTATGTATGTAAATGCCGCAAAAAATTATTTACCAAATAGAGATGAATTCAAAACACTTCATATTTGTTTGCTTTTGCCGGTCAACCGAGATAGTTGGATTAATAAAGAAATTTGAGTGAAATAGATCAAGGTGTTGATTTGTGCGGCTGTGCCCCTCCAATTTTGTTGTTGTAGTGCTATCAAAGGTGGACGCTTTCATCATTGGATTTGATTTGATTAGATTTTTTTTTTCTTTTTTGGATTCAGCTATCACAACACATTCAAACTATTTCTTAGTCTTAATCAAGCATTTTGGACAAAATTGATAAATGAAGCTTAAAAAAATAAGAGATGTAATTGAAATTAATAAAAGGCTTCACCCAATACAAATAATAGGCTAACTAAGGGAAAATAATGCATAGAGATTAACACTTGCAAGGATATGATTAAATTATTATTGGGGCATTTTCTTACACAACACACAATTCTTATGCATTACATAGTAACACCCAAATTTTAATATTTACATGCAGAGCACTCAAATCTTTAATATCACATAAAAAATATCACTATCACAATTTAAGAATGAAATTCAAATTTCCATACGTAAGTTTATTACACCAGGGTGTTATAAAAGTAAATATAAAAGTATAAGTTAGATATGTAAATATAATAAGAATTGTGTGGAATATATGTAAACTTCTTGTCATTGTTTATTAAAGTTTCACACAATCACAATGAAGCTTGTGAATTTTGATCAACCATAGAAAAGAAGGAATGGGTAAACCAAGCAATCACAAGCAATTATTTAATAACTACAAAGGGATTAGGGTTCCCTCCATACTTAAAAAGAGTTTATAGAAGGTACTTTTTTTTCTTTTAAAGGCTCCCACATCCTTAAACTCTTGATCACTTTATTTGAAGGGGGGTGAGAGAGATGAGTTATCTCAATTTTGATAGAGTAGGGATAGAAAAAGATGTTGAAAATGTAGATCATTTACGTGATTTTTGCCTCATGACAAATAAATGTTGAGCACTCTATATATTCAAATTCCTCAAAAGCTTTGTAAGTGCATTAGCAATGAAAAAAACAAAGATAATGGAAGGGATAAGTGTGACTAGGTACTTGGCTTGGTATAATTATAAGTTGTTCATGTTCAGCTTGAGCTTGTGTCGAGCTTTCATATATAATTCAAGCTTGATTTTTTTAACTTTTTCTATGTTTAAACTTGATTTGTACTTAATTGTTTATGACAAGTGAACGGATATTTAAATGAGCTAATAAACAAGCTAAAAATTTAAACGAGTGTCTAAATTTTCATATAAAAAAGTCAATAAATAAATTTACAAATTTGATCCCACCTACTAATTTATTAACTATAAACTCTGAAAAAATGAAAGGCGAGTCATGAATCATGATCATATGGGACATAATCACTCATATTTTAGCATGATCATACTTCAAGGTTTGCACCAAATTCCCATATTAAGACGTAGTTCTTGGTTTACCCATAGTTATATGCACTTGTCCCTTTTTTTAATAATTTTGCAGATATTTTTTATATTGAATTGTAGCAACATCCTTATTTTTAATCATATATAACTTAAAATGATTGCATTGTACTTTCTTAACGCCACTTTTTAATCAAGCAGAATTTATGAGCAAAATGGAAAAGAGAGATATACAAGAGATTAAAGTTTCAGAGATCCTTGCACAGCGCTATCTCGTCTTTGCCTTCGATGAGCAACTCAAGGTTTTTTTATGTTTCAGGCAAAATAATGAGACGAAATTGTGAGAGGACAGAGGAAAAGTGAGTTCTGTGGGAATTTAAAGTTAATTTTAACAAACATTTCATACATACAATGTAAGTCTTATGTAAACTTTAATAAAATAATTATATAATTAATAATTAATTAAAAATATTAATGATATAATAATATATTACTATTAAATCTATAATTAATTAAATTTTATTTAAATAACATATTATATATTATACGAGTTATCATCGAACTTAATATTGAGTATTTAATAAGTTAATTGTTTAAAAACAAACGAGTTTGTTCGTGAACATAAATGAACAAGTTCGACTATGTTCATGTTTAATTAATTTAAGCTTCGAGCTTTTAAAAATTGTTCTAGATTATTTATTTACTAATTTGAACGAATATGATCAAATATCAAATGAGTCGAGTCCAACTTTTTCATCGAGTACATTGGTTCATCTACAACCCTAAGTGTGATAAAGCTTATTGATATTGACAAAATAGGGAAACATAAGAGAGAACAAATAAAAAAAGGAAGTACAAATGAGCGTGTAAAGAATTTTAAACTCTTGTTAGTCATCCATAAATGAAGTGATGATATCTAGCAACATCTAATCAGTTACAAAAACATAATTCTTTTTCAAATATCAAAATTAAAATTAAATAATTGACTTTACTGATTCATCATCATTTCAATAAATTATCATTTAAATTTAAAAGTTGTTAAAAACATCCTATGAATGAAAGTTCTTACATAATACTGAAATTTCGTTTAAGTTTGCTTGCATCCATAAAAGCTAATCACAGGACTCGAGGTACGCCATTCCCTAGCATTTCTAGTAGAAACAAAAGATGAAAAATCAAAGAAAAACTTGAAAGCATTCCTAAGAAAATAATCTTGATAGGAACCATACGACTCAATATATTGCTGAAGAACAAGCTCATTTCTGACTAAAAACTTATTCGAATTCAAAGATTCAAGGAATTTATAGCAAGAAATAACTTTCAATTCTCCATTCATGAAGTTCTCAATAAAGAGCATAGATGGCTTGATAATAAGTAGAGTCAAATCGGCTTCCTAAACAATTGCAATTTTCAATTAGCCCTTGCTTTTCGTCCTTGGTTGAACTTTAATATAAGAGCTCTTTTTCAAAGAACTAGAAACTCCGCTGAAAACATTTACTGACAAAATTTGAAGGTTTTGGTGAATTAATATCTCCTATACCTTTGATCTCGGCTCCATAACAAAAGATTTTGCATAAGCAGAACTTTTTTCATAAAATTAAAATAATATTCCTAAACAAGGTATGGTAAAATTGTATTAAAGAAGGATTTGAATAAGTTGAATTTGCAACGGCTATATGATCAACACTCATATTATTAAAAAATATTTTGGTTTCCAGGGTTTATCCATGTATTCACCTAAAAGCCCACTTGTTGAAAAATTAACTGCAAATGCTGCTAAAAAAATTTAAATAAACGACTTTAGACAAAACATTTTTTTCAAAAAAAAAAAAAATCCTTTCCTTTCACAAACAATTAAAAACAAACAATTAAAAAGAGACTGTAAAGTAAATAAATATTTGCAAATTTGCTTTGAGAAGGCGTCAATTCAGCAAGAAAAAACAGAACTTCTTGGCTTTTTTACTTATCTCAACAATCTCCACCTTTAATTTTTTCATTTACAACTTCTCCCCAAAGAGATGTTCTCTTGCTCTTTCATTATTCTATCTAATTTTTCATTCCTACATTCCTTTAGAATGCTACAAACAATTTCCTTGTTTCGAAGATTGAATTTTTCTTAAAAATATTGGCCATTTTTAAAGAAATAAATAGAGGAAGATGATGAAGGAATTCAACAACAATGAAATGATAGCCTTACTCACATATTTATAGACTCATGAAAATGCTAATGTATACCAAAAGATAAAACAAAAGTCAAAACAGACAAAAGATTCAATTTTTTTAAAAAGGGAAGAGATTATGATGATTATAAAGCTACTTTTCAACGTAACATTAAATAATTTAACAAAAAAATATTTTTATTCTCTTATTCTTTTTCTTTTCCGCCAATCAAGTCCACTATTACCACAAGCTAAGTTGGTGACTTCATTTAATGGATTGGCAATCTCAATCATTGAGCGGATGGTCTCATTCAAATTAGTCACTAGCTACTCTAATGTAATTATCTGTATTCAAATCATTGTTACATATTAGTTCTTATTTATGCACTCAATGTGTATCATTTTCTATAGCGCTAAAACCCCGATCAAAGTCTATAAATATGGGAGCAAGGGTAAGGCTTGAGAGAGGTAATAATTAAGCAATTATTTGTATCCAAGTCAATCTATTAAAAATCAGGAGCTTACCACTTTAATTTTGGATAACAGAGTTGAAAACAATTGAAGATGAAAACTTAAAGGGGCATTTACATTTACACCAGACAATTCCTATGCATGTCTAGCACTTAAAATTTACATTTTATATTTTACATTTATACCACCCCAAACTTCCGCATTACATAAAAAATATCACTATTTTAACTTTAAAAAGCAAAATACACCTCTTCATGCACGGGTAAGGTGAAATGCATGTGAAAAATAGGTATAGGTGTTAGAGATGTAAATACATAAGAATTGAGTGGTACGTATGTAAATCTTCCAAATTCATTATACCCAATCTCATTTCAAATCATTCAAAGAAATTTATCCAAAGCATAAATGAATTCATTGAAACAAAAAATTGGGATTTTTGGCTTTCCATGCTAGAAGTGGATATCATTGAGAAAGAACCTTCTCTTCATTAAAGATGAAACATGAGAAAAATTAAACCAACCTTTTACCCCAGAAATTATGATCATATTTATACTTTCGTATATTTATATTTTCATTTTAGTCCATCATAAAAATAAAAATAAAAACTAATTATGTATCCAAACATAATAAATTACATACAAAATTGATGAGATGCAGCATAAGCCATAATATTTAATCTTCGAGTAAATCCCAGTTTTAACAGGCTAAAATTTAAAAAATACATAATTATAATTAATATTTATTGATGAGCTCCCATTCATAAGTTTTCAATGCAATAATTGAGTAAAGAATATGACAAAATCAAACCTTCAAGTACAAAGAAATAAATAAATTGGGCAATTACATACAAACCACCCTAAACTTGCTATTTACAAAAACAACCACCCTCTTTCATCCATTTTTCAATTTCTCCCTCAAATATCAAAACTAAAGGTAAAATCCCAACCCATATCTTTCATTTTCATGAAATCCTCAATGGTGGCACGAGTAAATACATCGCTTCGGCAGTTTAAAAAAAATCACCTGGAGTGATTAATTTGTAAATATCAATGTTTCGAATGGTCTGTATGTAATTATCCACAGGCCACGAAAGAAACCCTAATCGAGCAACAGGGCAACCGAAAACGGAACAAAATCACGGAAAGGAGTAGAGAAGAACAAACCGGTGAGACGATGACGAGGGTTTTCAAGAGCCTCCAGGAGGAAAGGGTCGATCTGAGATAAAGCCGCAGTATCTTCGTCCCCTTTCCCAGAACCAATATCCTGCGCCTGCGAACAAGATAAGAAGCTCGGCCTAAACTCCATCGTTTCCAACCCTCTCTCCTTTTTCTCCTTCCTTCCGGCGACGGAAGAAGGGCTGAAAGGGACTAATGAATCCAGATCCCTCGCTCAGCTCGGTTCTTTATCCGTCGAAGGAAGAGCTCCTTTAATTTATCTGTAAATTCGAAATAGACTTTTTGAAGCAATCTCTGCTCCCCACGTGTCTATTTTGCTGTCGTCTATCGCCCCACTTGCTTCGACCCGGTGACTGGATCGGGCCGGGCCGGCAAAATTGAGAGGGAAATCATGAACTGTGGATCAGGGCCGTCCATTTCGTCTGCGCGATGTGGTTTTAACGAACGGCTGTAACGGCACCGCATTGCCGCAATAATTGTTTCGTGAACGGTCTAGATCCTCTAAAAATCCCGCCCACTTTTTACTATGTGTTTTTTCTATTTAATAGAAAATTGCGCCTTGGCATTTAACACATACACCACTCAATTTTTTAATTTAAATAATATAATATGCATATCACTTTTTTTACAAACGTCTCCCAAAATTATTCCATCCAAGAATGAAATTTGCAATGTTGTGTGTAGAGCTGAGTACGTCGGTAGGTTACAAGAAGGGTATTGGGATATTATATCTGCGTTATACCCCATATAACCTCTCTGTAACTTAAAATATATGAAAACAGAAGCGTGAAACTTACTAATTACAGGTAAGTTACAGAAAGGTTACAGGAGATATGACGCCGATATAACCCCTCAACAACTCAACACACTTCATATAACTTACTGGCGTACGCAGCTCTGCGTACATTTAACGTACACAAATATTTCTCGTCACCAAGAGTTTTTGTATTGTTTTAAAGAATATTTGCATTTACATATCTACCTCCAATATATTTTCACTTTTGCTAAAATTTTAACTTATAAATAAATAAATAAAAAAACTGACATAAAAGTATGGATATCATATGTAATTTTAATCAGAATGAATATTATAATTATTAGATTTATTTTAAAATGATTGTAATAAAAGGGTTAATTAGTCAGCGTATATTTTGCTCATTTCAGAGTAAATACTATGGTTAAAAAATCCACTCTAATTAACCAAAGCATAAATATAAATGAAGCTAGAATAAGATTCAAATATATAATTATTACCATTGTATTTATGAGCCTAATCGAATTAATTTTCTTCAATCTTCCATCATTAAAAAATGATCTTAAAACAAAGTTAAGTATTGTTGAGACGAGAATGCTTAGGTGACTGAGTGGCTTGACACTTGAGAGATAAAATACGAAACAAATCTATCTGTGAACGAGTTGTTGTAGTTCCAATGGCAGACAAGATTAGAGAGATTCGTCTTAGATGGTGTGTAGTTCCAATGGCAGACAAGATTGGAGAGATTCGTCTTAGATGGTTTGGCCAAATTATATGTCGATCATCTGATGATCCGATTAAGATGATAGAAGTTTTAGATTTGCCTTATGTTAAGAAAGTTGGAGGTGGACCTAAAAGGACTTTGGCATATTGTATAACTAGGATTTGATCAAATATATTTTATTGTTTTTTTTCCAAGATATGAATGAAAAAGGGTTTATAGACTTAACTTGTAAATATAATAATAGAGAAAGAAAGATACCTTTTTATGAATGAGACCATGAAAATACATCATTATTGCATTTAATGGTCTAGTTCAAGTGTGTGATATGTTCTTAATAAGAATAAAATTTAACTTATAAAAAGACAAATGAAACTAAATATAATTTCTAGAAGCACATAGCATTGTAATACTAATAAAGTGACTTGATTTCATCAATCTTCTCTCTTTATGTGGTGCCCTTGGGAAAAATAAGTAGAATAGTCCTAAAGGTGAAGTGAAAAGAATGGAGAGAAATGTGCATTTCTCTTTTTCCTAGTTGTAGAAGAGGATGAACAATAAATTAATTATAGATCAAAAAGAGGAAAGCAACATTCTTTCCATATTTCTCAAGGAGACTAATCCTAGAAATGGGATCTTCGGAACTCGATATAATAAAATAAAAAGGAAATCTAAATACAATCACTACATAATTTAAGGTTCCATATTATCTAAAAGTTGTTTGACCAAAAAAAAGAACTCATTATAAAGATAAAAGAATGTGATACACATATTTTTTTTAAAGCACAACAACAAAGCCTTAATCCATTAGGTGGGGTCGGCTACATGAATCATTTTTCTCCATTGCGTCCTATTTAGTGTCATATTTTCATTTAGTTTTAATAAATTAAGATCATTTTTTATACAATAAGCCTAAGTCTTCCTAGGGCTACCTCTGCCTCTCATATAATGACATTGTGCATTATTGCTAGCTAGTGAATAAATAAAGATGAGTTCAAGATTGAATTGGCAAAATAGTCCTTTGGTTGTTCATAATCTAAAGGTGCTAAATTAGTCCCCATATTGTTTAATTTGAGGCTGAAATAATCTTCCGTGGGAATTATTTTAGCCCATATTAGCCTGAGACTAAATTAGCACTTTTATAGACTCTGTGACTAAAATGGCCCCCTATAAAGAGTTAGGGGGCTATTTTAAGATTTTATATTTCCTAAAGATGACCCTACAAGTTAAAAAAATGACTTCAAAAGATAACATGCATCCCCATTTTGGTATTTCATAGGGAAACGCTAGAATTGAAATTTTGCGAATATTGCAATACAAAATTATCAGTAAGCGGGCTATTCAAAGACGAGCAAATCGACAGATCTACTTCAAGCTTTAGGAAAGGATCACACGTGTCTAAGAATAATTTAAAGATATTGTCATGGATAAATATAAGGTACAATTATTTCATTGAGAAAACACTACAATAAGTAGGAAACATTCACACAAAAAGTGCAAAGAAGATTGTAATTTGGTTGCATTACCTCACAGAAAAATAATAATGATAAAATGAAGATTGCAGGCCATATCGTCCAACTCCAATTTGAAGGTGAAATCTTTGATGAAAGAATCTGAATTTATGAGCAACAATGAGCAGTATAATAACAATACCAGCATCAAAAAAATAAATTAAAAAGAGTGCATGGTGGGCAAACCAAAACTTATAATTCTTCTATGAAACCGTTAGAACAGCAAAAGTAAATGTCATTATTTATCTCACTGAAACTTATAGAGGTCGATATAAATAACTGGCTAATTCATAGTCAACTTAAAGACATCATGGTTTTGTAGAAAACAAACATAAGAACGCCAAAAAGCTTGGAAATGGGATGTAGCCAACCAATGTTACGCATTTGAGCACAAAAACTATTCTTTTTATGATAGATCTCAGTGCCATTAAAATTTTAAAAGAAAAATTATAATGCAAATATGTAATTCTATATCCATTGGTAATGTGATTCATATCTATTGATTATTTATTTCTATTACATAGTTCATCAAATTTTCCAACTCTAACTCATTACTACATGGTTTCAACTCAAGCTACTAAATTTCGATCAGCAAATATGGAGTTTGGAGTCATTATCATAATGTGGATTGCTAACTATTACTCCATGCTATTCCTGTTCTTACCAAGTACAGCTCAAGTTTCACTTTGCCACTAGTACACACGAATCTTCACTACTATTTTGCCTCTTCCATGAGTATTTTGTTTTCCCGTTATTGTTTGCCGTCTCTCTATGCTACAATACCTCAGTTGTCAATAATATATGCTTGGTTATTGTTGATTGTTGCTACTGATCTCCACTATAATAGTTGATGATGTCACTATTCAAACTATCCATTCACATTGCATACAAAATCAAGTCCATGCCTTTTTAAACGTTGCTAACTCATCACCTATCCATTTTGGGAAAAATAATTTCCTAGGTTGCCAAAATATCCTCAAGTAATTCAAGACATAGAATTTACAAAAGAATTTATAAGGCTAGAATTAATGAAAAATGTCTTTCGAGTAGATTTTAATAGACTATGAGAGGTTTCTTATTTTGGATCATTTAGAGGTTGAAAACAAGAATCTCAAGACATGCAAGCTTCAATGAAAATTGAATATTGAAATAAAATTTCAAAATTCTCTCTTTTTGTGTGAGTACATATTGGATATATAATCTTTGAGTGCTTCACAAATGGGGATGACTAATTTTAGGGAAGATTCTAACGTAGCACATTAAGAGATTCATAAGCCAATTTCCAACACTTAACATGATGTTTTATATTTTTAAATTTTATAAGTTTGTTAAAAACAAGTTGAAAGTTAATTAAGAGGTGGTTAAAAGTTCGTTGAGAGTTGGTTAAAAGTTTGTAGAGGGTCAGTTAAAAGTTAGTTAACTTGGAAGGTAGTTGGGATTCCAACGTTATATGGTCAATATTAAAGTTCAAATTTAAATCGGTTGAACCATCCCATCCCTCGTTTTATGTGAACAAATTCAAGTACATATCCAATATAGTTTCACATTTCAATGCATGGTTCAAGGCTCCCTCAAATCAACACTTTGAGATAGCTCTCTACACATTTCAGGCAGTGGCTTGGAATAATTCTACCAAGCATGGCAAATGGCGCCTCTTTCTATAATGCTTGATTTTGTTTCCTTTCTTTACATAAATGCAACATGTACTGCCTTTAAATTCTTATTGAATGAACTATTAAATAATTGATAAAATTTTGTTTGTGTAAACTTTAATGAAGTTCGGTGGCCAATCCTCTAAAAATTTTGTTGAGTTGCAAAGTTATTTTATTCTTCCTCCCTCTCATTCCCTCAATTTTCCATCATCCTCAACTCCCCCACAACACTAACATAACTCCAAAAGCCTATAGCAAACTCTCCGCCTTATACCTATACACCAAATTCTAAGTTTGCCTCTCAATTCTGGCCATCCCTCCCAAGCCCTAGAACATTCTACCTCCATACCATAACCTCCCCTCTTCCTAATGTCACAAAAGAAATTATCTAAATTACATTCGGTCATCTTTTGCTTGTGCCTCCCTAGTGAAGCTGATTGTAGCTTAAACTCGGCCATTCCTGATGCACCCATTTGGGCAGCCATTGCATTCATTCTAGTGCCCATGGCTCCCACAAGCTACCACTCATGACCTTTGCTGGTCTTAACCCTCATCCTGATTGTAATATAGCCTTCAGTTTGTTGTCTTCGTTGCACAAATAAGACACATTATGCTCCGATTGTCCCTGTCTCTCGAACACATGCTGATGACTTCAAGGGCCACTCACCACCATTTTAGTTTGTGGATCCCTTCTTTCACCTTGCTTCTTGAGGCTTCTTATCCATGCTTTATGGTGTCATCATCAAGGTTCTATCAAGTGATTTATCTTTACTCATTCCTCTTTGCATGTCATCTTTGCTTTATCTTTACTCATTCCTCTTTGCATGTCATCTTTGGATGATCTAGTGGTTCATGATGACCATCCTTCTCCACCATGTCAGATCCCTTGGGATATTGATGCTCTTCACAAATCTTCTCCATCTTTTTCCTTCACTGATAAGGGGAAGGATTTATTAGTCTAACCTACCTGCAAGTTTCTTCTCTTCTTTCAAAATTCACAAATCTTCTCCATCTTTTTCCTTCACTGATGCTATTAAGGGGAAGGATTTATTAGCCTAACCTACCTGCAAGTTTCTTCTCTTCTTTCAAAATGGCAAGAATTTTGTTAGGCAAAAGCCGACCACTGACTTACATGGTAATCCGACCTCATTTTTTCATATGTAAAAATTTATAACTAAAATACATTTTCCTTCACATTGATAGATAAAATTGCCTTAGCCACTTAAGCTTTCATGTCTAATCTTTATATGCTAGATTATTACCTCGTTGGTCTTCGTGATCAACATCATGTGCTTCTTTGAGTCATTTTTTAAAGCAAATTATTCTGGTTTTTTTAATGACACCAATATTATGTGAATGGCCTACAAATACGTAGGCTAAAAAGGCCTCCATTTCTTTATAGTTTTAAGAAGCCCCCTACTACGCTTGGGTTGTTTTTCCTCATATATAAGTTCACTATATCTGCCAACCATTACTTTACTCTTCGGGCCAAAGTTTTAGCAAATCAATAAAAGTGGAAGTTACTATCGATAAACTCTTTCAAATATCAGTGGTATACATTCTTGTTGAGAAGGATATTTCTACCCTTTACGTTTGGAGATATGGTTTGGCACTTCATAGAAGCTATTTTTTTCTATGATAAAAATTGTTTTCATATTGAACTAGTTTTGTTTTCTATGTGAGTATTCAAATTATATGATAAGGAATGTTTAAGTTTATTAAATGAACTAGTTTTGTTTTCTATGTGAGTATTCAAATTATATGATAAGGAATGTTTAAGTTTATTAAACCCTATTTTGATTCATGCGTTTTGCATTTCGCAAATGATATGGCTTTGTTTAATTTGTGATTAAGATGAGATACACGTGTGTGTATGCATGTATGTATGTATGCATGCATGTATGTATGCATATAGGTATGTATGTATTGAACCTATATTTGTCCTTGACTCACACCCAAGGAATAGAACGACACACACAAAAAGAAAGAATAAGGGTTCCTCGAGAAAAGACAAAAGGAATTTGCAGGGATTCCATAATGGAAAAATAAAAATCAGATAATCTTCTCTTTTTTTTTTATAATGGCTCCTATTTAATTGGAGATAAACCCAACCTAAAAAAATATGTCAAATCATTTAAAATAAAAGAATCTCGCCAAAAGGCTCAGGAGATAACCCCAACCTATAATGGCTCCTATTGAATAGGACATGTACAATTTTAATTTAGTGATTTGCTTCTAACAATAACACTTAAAAGGACAACACCTTTGTGAGGTATTATGCCCCTGTTGACTTTTATCTCAAGTTCGATCCTGGATCCATGGATCATCCGTTCCCAGCTCTGAGCCACCCAATCACGACTCACGAGTCTGAGTATCAACCGTATGATATCAAGCGTCGACATTTGGGTGGCCGAGTCCTTTGAACTTGTGATATGTCGGTTGGCTCGTTAAGTACAGTCTATGTCAACCATCCATTAATTAGTAGCAGTAACTCGGCCTTAGGTAGGTCGGTCTTGGGAGCTCGCAGCACATGACGATCATCCCTTGAAATCTGCTTTTAATTGATCAGGTTTGCTAGTCTCATCATCATTTGAGAAGCGCGCTTTTTCTTATATACAACATGTAAATATTTGTGTGTGTGTGTGGGTGGGTGGGTGGGTGTGGGTGTGTGAATTTTTATAATAATAATGAGAAAAATGATTTTAAAGTGACAATTATAAAAAAATAATGTATCCCTCGTATGCGCCACCTTAATTGATGACTTGTAATAATATGTTGTAGCATAGAGATTTAAGAAGATTTGAGTGTGATATGTATAAACTCTCTCAAACATTAGTGGTATATATCCTTGTTGAGAAAGATATTTCTACCCTTTAGGTTTGGAGATATTGTTTGGCACTTAATAGAAGCTATTTTGTTATGACAAAAAAAGTTTTCATATTAAACTAGTTTGTTTTCTATGTGAGTATTCAAATTATATGATAAGGAATGTTTATTAAACCCTATTTTGATTCATGCATTTTTCATTTTGTAAATGATGTGGCTTTGCATAAATTGTGATTAAAATGAGATACATATGTGTGTATGTGTGTATATATGTATGTATGCATGAATGTGTTGAACCTATATTTGTCCTTGAGTCACACCCAAGAAATAGAACGACACGCACAGGAAGAAAGAATAAGGATTCCATGAGAAAAGACAAAAGAAATTGACAAGGATTCTGTAATGAAGGAATGAAAATAGATGATATTCTCCCTCTTTTGCATAATGCCTCCTATTTAATAGGAGATAACCCCACCCTGAAAAAAATGTTAACCCATTTAAAATAAGAGAATCCTGCCAAAAGGCTCAGGCGGGACCTGTACATTTCAATTTAGTCGTTTGCTTCTAAAAGTAACACTCGAAAGGACAACTCCTTCGTGAAGTATCATGCCCCCGTTGGCTTTTAGCTCAAGTTCGATTCTGAATTCTTGGGTCATCCGTTCTCAGCTTTGACCCATCTGATCATGAGTCCAAGTATCAACCGTAAAATATCAAGCGTCGACATTTGGGCGACCGGGTCCTTTGAACTTGTGATACGTCGGTTAGCCCGTTAAGTACAATCTACGTCAACCATCCATAAATTAGTAGTAGTTGTTTGGCCTTAGAGTTTACTCGACCTTAGGTAGACCAGTCTTAGGCGCACACGACGCATGACGATCATACTTGAAATCTGCTTGTGGCGACCCCCAGGGCACCTGGAGAAGCCTTTCGGTTGCTCATTTTTATTTGATTAGGTCCATTGGTCTCGTCATCATTTGAGAAACGTACTTTTTCTTATATACATCATGTATATATGTATGAGTGTGTGTGTGTGTGAGTTTGTAAGTGTGTGTAAGTAAGTATAATAATAACACGAAAAATGATTTTAAAGTGACAATTATAAATAAATAATGTTTCCCTCATTTGTATCACCCAATTTGATGACTTGTGATAATATGTTGTAGCATAGATATTTAAGCAGACTGGAGTGTGATATGCATAATACCAAGCAGAATCACAAGATATTGTTTCCTGCATGACCTTTACGCAAATTCATCAATGAAGATAGATTTTTAGGATTGGCAACGAGGAGGTGGAGGAGCTACAAAAATAAAATAATAATTATTATTATTTAAAAAAACAGAAAAGGAAGAAATGTTATAAATTATAAAAATAAGCATAATATTTATGGGCTACTTGTGTTAAATTAAGGTATGATTTACACCAAATCCTATCAAAATCATTTTTCTAGGCTCTTGAAGTCATGTTTTAAACTATTGCAAGGATTCACTAAAACTACGGCTAAATCGTCCTCCTTGCATCAAAATAATATTTAGGATTTAATTCGAATTAAGTACATTGAGAGCAAAACAACTTTAGGGATTCAACCCCCCAGCATTTAATTCATAAGAACTCACACGATTTAATAAATCCAAATATACTTAAATCCTACTTTCTACAAAATGAAGCTAGTTTCATATGCAATAACTTCAAACTTAATGCTGCATAATTTAGTAACAGCTCAATCCATACATTCGGCGTCAGGGTTTACCTGGAGCGAAGCGAGATAGGGTAGCCAAAGCTTCGAACTCTTCTGAGCTCCGGCATTGTCCCTGATCCACCGCATCTTTCTTCTCCGGACGAAGATCTTTCCTAATAACTGTAAAATTTTTGATTTCTTGAAAGTTCCCTTTGGCTCGAAATCGTAGGTTTCCAGCTTTACTGCGATGAAGAACCGCTGGAGGCCGAGGAGGAGGAAGAACCTCTTGCGGACGTTGAGCGAATTGAGGGGAGCGCCTTCAATGGCGGCATTGAGCATTAGGTCGACACCTTTCGCCTTAGCACGGGCGAGGATCCTCCAAGGCCGCCATTTCGACGGGGCCATCCTAAGAGAACTGGTGGAGGAGGTACGTGATATTCTCCAAATGTAATATTTTTTTCAGGGACAGAGACTCTAGGGGTCTGTTTTAGGCAGCTGCTGCTTATTGAATAATTTGTTGATAAGCTGATTAAAAATAATCTGTTGATAAGCTAGGTGCGGTAGCTATTACAAGTTTTTATTTTTTTGAAAAAGTAATACCGCTGCCAATAAGCTGTTGCCGCACCTACCACACCTTGATAGATGCGGTATGAAAACATTATTTTCTGCGCTTTGAAAATACATAAGATTCCAAAATGTAGTTTACCCACCGCACCAAATAAGCTGCCCCAAATGGGCCCTAATACAGCTATTCACTTGAAGAATTCAATTTTATTAATTTCTTAGTTTCGAATTTAAAGCTAAAAAATACCATCCACCTCGCGCTCCAATCAATTCGAATATCTATAATCCTTTGAGTCCAAAGCCAAGATTGCCATTTCTCCGGCTTGTGCATTCCTTTAGAGAACGTATGCATACACCTCCAGTCAAATTCTCCATCTCTACATTCCATTTTTTTAGCCTTTTTCTTAACACTCCGACCTCCAAGAACTTCTGCGCTCCCCTGTCCATCAATTGAAATTTTTGTCCCCAAAGCATGTCTGCTGGAATTTCTATCATGAACACCACTTGGACAACCTGCCCAATGTTGACACAAAAGGTGAAGACCGTTCATCATGCAAGGTGAAGCTCCTCTGTAGCTTTGGCGGCAAGATCATTCCCGGTGGTGATGACAGAAGCTTGCATCACGTTTGCGGATAAAACGAATCGTCGTTGTTTGTCGTGATACCACAATTCAAGATTTTTATTGCAATATGGAGGATGCCTTTGGTGGCCCTGTCTGCGTCTGCTACCAGCTTACTCATCAAAACTAAGACTGTTGTCTCAGTTGACTCTGCTGAGGATTTGGAGCACATGATGGATGAATTTGACTATCCCTCAAAAGGCTCCAATCATGAATCCATTAAGCTTTGAATTTTTCTCTTCCCTCCATTTGATCGTGAACATCTTTCAGCTAGGTTCAATAATGCATCTTCTAATGTTAGCAAGCCAAGTTATATTGACCTAACAAATGAAGCATGCACTTTTGAGGCAAACATTCGCAAAAGGGCAATCAAAAGCCAACATTAAACATGATGCCACCGCAAGAAACTCAAATGTTAGAGGCGAAGTATTCATCAATGATGGCTTGTCTCCTACCATACTTCTATTAATTCTTGAATAACATATTATGTAAAGACTGACAATATTTCAGCATTGGAAAATCATAATTTTCGAATCCGTTCGATTGTTGTTGGCACAAGAAGTGCAGGCACACAAACTGAAAAAGACATAAAAAGACTCCACTTGCATCGACAACAACATGGTGATTCATCCTCGCTCTTCAGTGATTGAGACCCTTGGAAAATCCTTGGGTTTCAGCTTTCAAACATATAGGGCAACCACACTCATAATATATTAAGATTTAAGATTGAGCTTAATGTGTAATATAATTAGTGCTTCAAATATCTGTAAAGTATGAACATTTACTTCTTTTTTTTTAACTGAAATGATTAGTCATTATATTGTGCAAGAAAAGATATAGTTGAAGTGAAAAAATCTTTCATCTTCAATTGATAGATATCCATTGCAAGTTTATGCAATTATAATTGAAAAGTTGGATGATATTTCTTATAAGACAGAAGCTTGACAATGTTATAAAAAATTGTTGGATTCTAGATCTTGTTACTTTTCTAGGGACTGTTAGAATGTACATTCAACCAACTGTTTGTTTAAAAAGTAAAGTTCCTAGTCCCTTGAAGATGATCGACAATGTAAAGAAGTGTGTGTGAACTATCGAGAACAACTGCATTGATGTTTAAATTTTGCTAATCGAATGATACAAAAGAAAACCAAAAGACCTCGTTGGATTGAAAATAAAGTGAAAAAACATTTTAGAACTTTTTTTTCATTTAATTTCAATCAAATTAAAGCATCTTAAAGCAAAAGACCTCGTTGGATTGATATAAAGTGAAAAAAATGAGTATAAATGTGCAAACATTTTAGAACTTTTTTTCATTTAATTTCAATCAAATTAAAGCATCTAAATACAATCAAAAGAGTAACAATTAATGAATTCATAGACAAATATGAGACCACTTCTCAACTAATTAATGAAAAGGAGCTTATAACACACAACTCATTTGGTATTGCAAGATGGGATGGTATAGAGATGTAGATGAAGGGCACTGAGGCCAACAGTTACAATTGTAATGTAATCATCAATAATTAATGAAATTGCATGTTTGTTGAAGCTGTAAAGGTTTTTTTGGTGAAATGGAAATCTGGGAGTTTTATTCTATATGGAACATCAATCTATAATTTTCCTTTGAAATTTTATTCTAGCAAGCGTGACTAAGTTATAGAAGCTCTAAAGTTCTAATTTAACAAGCATCAAATAAGTCAAATTATCATATGAAAACAAAGTTGAAGTTTTTAAATTTAATCCATTATTACTACTTTGTGTAATTTGATAGATATAATGAAACGCCACCAACAAATTTTCATCATATGGCACGAATCTCGATGCATGACACGAATCTCGAGACGATATTTTAAGCATGAAACATTCAAATCTTAATAAAAAGTCATTTAGAGCTCCGAGAGCTTCGATTTCAGCAAACTTATAGTCAAACCGACCGGCTTGATGAGACGGGTCTAATGATATGAAAACTAGCCCAATCCGAGTTAAATAAAGCCCAGATTATGTCATTGAACCATACTTAAATGATTTTCGGACACATTTAAAAGATCAAAGGGTTGTCGAATATGACAAATTTCTACTTAAATCGAGCGGCTCGACAAGATGAATCCAACGAGCCCAAGATCACTTAATTCTGACATCATTAAGGCACTCAAATGTCCAGTAAACGTCGTATGATCAAGGGAAGCTCTTTGTATCGTCTCATCAAAATGATTCATATTTCTGCATTAATTGCACCCAAAACACTATAAATAGAGCCTCATCCCTCTCAAAAGAGGGGGATGGAGCTGAAGTTTGGAGAGAGAGTCTAAGACCTTGAGGAGAAGCTGCAGTTAAGCATCACCGTCGATCATCGTCGACCACCGCTGATCGTCGTCGAACACCTCCATCGTTGACTACCGCTGATCGCAATCAACCATCGCCGACCTTTGCTAACCTACATCGATCACCACAAATCAGACACTGTCAGTTAACGTTGTACTCTGAAAAATATAGTTACTTTTTCCTGTCTGTGGGATAAGAGATTTCTGTAATCATTAATCAATAGTGAATTTTCGCAACTGGATCAGACCCCGTGGTTTTTCCCTTTACGAGATTTCCACGTAAAAATTTCTGGAATGATTACTGCTTTTTTTTCTTTTTCATCTGAGTCTGTGCAGAATTCTCATACAACGCTAATACAATAATTTGTTACTCTACCACTGTGAATTTTCTAGCACGCATCATCACCAAATGCCTAATTTCTTAAGTATTGAGCCAAAAAAAAATGAAAAATCCAAGAGTGCAATTTAAATTTTCTAAATTATATAAAAAAATATAAAAAATTATTATTTATATAGAGAAATATAACTATATAAAGATTATTTAAGCAACATATAATTATTATTCATTATGTATTCGAATGGGGAGAAGCACAAATATGTTTTACAAGAAAATCTACTAGACAACGAGTCTACAAATATTTATTCCCAATATATATATATATATATATATA
>NW_018165562.1:143607-152025 GCF_001263595.1 Phalaenopsis equestris
TACTTTTCTATCACACAAAAGGCCCGAAGCATTCCTCCACTTCAACCAACCAACTTGAATTCTACTATTAACATCCCCATCTATATCACCATCGCTTTGGACAACGGACCCAAGATATCTAAATCGTTCACACCTTTTAATAATTTGATCACCCAAAGTCACACTTCTGTCACTAGAACTATTACTAAAATTACATTCAATGTATTCATTTTTAGTTCTACTTAAATGAAAGCCTTTAGACTCCAATGTAGACCTCCATAATTCAAGTTTTTCCTGGGCTTTTTCTCTCATTTTATCCACGAGAAGGATATCATAAGCAAAAAGCATACACCTAGGTACATCCTCCTATAGATGTCTAGTAAGACCATCCATAAATAAAGCAAAAAGATATGGGCTTAAAGCCGATCCCTGATGTAATCTAACAGAAATAGGAAAATATTTGGTCAATCCTCTTTCAGTTGAACACAAGTAACAACTCTAGTATAAATATCTTTAATGACTTGAATATAAGTCATATAAACACCTTTCTTCTCAAGTAGTCTCCAAAGGATATCTCTAAGAACCTTATCGTAAGCTTTTTCTAAATCAATAAAAATCAAATGTAGATTCTCCTTATTATCTTTGAACTTCTCCATCAAACCTCTCAATAAATATATAGCTTCCATAGTAGACCTGCTCGTCATAAATCCAAAGTGAATATGAGAAATCTTTGTGATGCGTCTTAACCTATGTTCAATTACCCTCTCCCATAACTTTAAAGTCAGACACATCAACTTAATTCCTCTATAATTTGCACACTCTTATGCATCCCCTTTATTCTTAAAAATTGAGACCAAAATACTCTTCCTCCACTTCTCAGGCATCTTCTTAGTTTTTAAAATAATATTAAAGATTTTAGTAAGATAAGAAACTCCCAAATATCCCAAATATTTCCACACTTCAACTAGGATATCATCAGGTCCTACAGACTCTCCACCCTTAGTTTTCTTTAAAGTCTCCTCAACTTTTTTTTTACTAATGCGACGGTAAAAAAGATCAACGTTTTATTATTATTCACGATATTAAAATTACTAAGATTGATCATATTATCATAAACTTCATTAAAAAGTTCATCAAAGTAACTCACCCACCTATGTTGAATATATTTCTCTAAAAAAAGTACTTTTTGACTTTCTCTGACAATCTCTTTCTCTCTTTCTCCCTCTTTACACGCCACACACTCCCTCTCCTTCTCTGTAGACTTCCTTCTCTTTTATTAAAGGCTAACTCACTCCAAAATTAATTCAAAGTTCCTTCCAAATTCTATCCAAAAGTCAACTCTTTTTAATTGAAAATATATGTCCATTGATCTAAGAGACATATCCTTTTATAAAAGAACCTTCCAAAGTGTCTAGAGGCATTGAATCACTCCAAGGGGTGTTTTGAACAAGTGTTCTATTAAAAATTCACAAACAATTCATCCTAAACTGACTTAATCCACAAAAAGTCATCTTTGGCTCTTCTTGCGCTAGTTTTGGCTCCAGCTCTCTATAAAATGGTGCACCTTGCGCCAATCTTGCACATCTGGTGCCAACATTCCCAAAATTCACTGTTTTGGCTCCAAATTTTGTCCTTTTTGCTAGTTTTGCTCCACATGCCTAAAATTGATGTGCCTGCAACAAAAACATGAAAATAATCTTCTTTAAAGTGCAATATCACCGAAATAAGCACAAAATGTATACTTAAACAACATATTATTTTGGTTTATCAATGTGTACAGATTGAAACTATATTTTGCTGGACAAAGGCAGTTTTTAAAGAGAATTTAATGTTGGATCACCCAGAATAAAGACTGAAAAATGTCGGGTCGATGACATTAAACCAAGCTCTTTGTGGGAGGCAACACATATTTATTGTAGTTTATTTTGTTTCTATGTTCTTGTATAATATACTTGTGCTTCTATAGATTTTGTGTATTTGAGAAAGTATTTAAAACATCTTATTTACTTAATTGTATGGAAAAATTGAGAATTTATTGGAACAAAATCAAAATGGCAAAATTTTTTGGAACTACCGCATGATGCGTGAGATTGGCGCTTGATGCACCATATTCCAGACAGCAGTATTCCAGAGAGCAGGTGCATGAAGTGCCAGAATCGGTGCATGAAGCACCGCCATGATGAAAATGACTTAAAATGTTTCAAATGACAATTTTTGGTAGTTTTTGGTAGGTTCTTCTCCTTATTACTCCCAAAAAATGATTCTAAAGTCAATTTAAAGGGGAAAATGAGGGAAGTGTCACTAGTTTTCAATTCCAATGGCGTCCCACTCTAAAAATTCTACTATATTTGGAATTTTCAACCGAAGAAAGTTCACCAGTTTTGATGCGCATAAGTTACATGATTGTGTTCTTGTGAAGAATAGGCTAATCAAAGAAAGGGGGTCTATGAATAGAGGATTCAACACACCGAGTATTTGTGTAGAAGAGATTATTGTGCAAAGACGCTGGGAAGTACTTTGCTACACTACTACTGTCGTAGTTTCCATGTAGTGAAAGAGTTTTATGCAAATCTTAATGGAATTAACCAAGGAATTGTCTATGTGGGAGGTAGGTTTGTGTAATTCACTCCTTCAAGAATAAACAATGGTTTAGATTAAAAATGTGTCTCTTATGATTGAAAATGTGTCTATTTTCCACTACGCAAATTTTACCTCTACAAGAGATAATATGAATGAAGTCTGTCGATACCTTACGGATGAAGATGCAAATTGGGAGGCCATGGATGATGAAAATGTAAGTTTTTCTTCATCATTATTAAATCCAAATCCTAAGGCGTGACATTTCTTTATTGCATTAAAATTACTTCCCACTATGAAAATCAGTAAAGTAATCCCACTATGAAAATCACCACTATGAAAATCAGTAAAGTAACTAAGGAGAATGTTATTCTAAACTACTGTAGTCAAACTAGAAAACATGTTGATATTGAAGCAATAATTGTGAAATCAATTTTGGTATTGATTGTTAATGGATCTGCAACTAGATTAAGGCATCTATCTATTATTTTCCTACTATGTAGTCAATCGCAAATACCTTATGAGAGTTGGGAGAAAGTGCTTCTTCCTTGGAAGCTGATCGATCCAGAAGTCTATTGCAACCGTATTGGAGTGGGAGATGAGAATGATATGAATGTATTGATGGATCAAGCATCCAATAATTAATCACCTATTTAGCCTTACTTCAGTTTCAATGTACGTTTGAAAAGGATTAAGAAGATGGAAAAAGAGGTACATAACCTTATGCATGCAATTTGGAATGTTTCTGAAATGTTGGATCACCTGGATTAGAGACTGAAGGAACATTTTGATCATACTGGTCGTATTCAAGATGGTTTGGTACGCATGTTCAAGAAACATGCTTGGATTGGGGAAGATTCAATAGATGAATTTCCTTATCGAACCTTCTATAACTTGTACGTACATTACCAATCTATGGGGGATATCCAAAAGAATGAGAGCAAAGGAGATGTTTAAACTTAATATATGCACAGAATATTTTCTTTAATATTGCATGTTTGTGTTAATGTGTTATGTTGGATTACATTTACTTTTATTGTTAAATCTATTTATTTTTGTGTTTAGTATTTTTATGTTTAGATTTCTATGTTAGGATGTTTCGATTTGCTTTGGACACTAAAGTACATGTTTGGTGGCTTAAAAAAATGTTAATTTGTAGCAGCGCAGATTTTATATATATATATGAGTTTTGTGTTGTTTGTAAAATTTTGGGGTTAGATTAATGTTTAAATTATGATTATAAATGTTCATTTGAGTTAATTAGAGGAGGGCAAAAAGCGGCACACAGCAGATTTCTATGAAAAATGAAATCTGAAAAAATTAAGGTGTTTGCGCCAGATGCACCAAATTGGCGCATGAAGCGCCAATTTATAGAGAGTTGGCACACGATGCGTCAAACTACCGAAAAAGCTAGATTGCCTTAAAAATTGTAAAATCACACAGTAAAACTCCATTTTTACTGCTGGGGTCATCACCTACCTCTAAACCGTGACCTAGAGCTTCACATTGTGTGCGTTAGAGAAGATTTCAGAGGCCAAAGATCTTAAATTTTATCTTCTCTTGGTAAGAGCTTCACTTAAACCTAAAAATTTTTTATTTTCACTATGGATTTTTCCTACATTATGGAAGATCCAAAATTTGATATTTTTGATGGAAAAGCTTGAAGAAAACTCATGGTGAAAAGTTTCTTATCAAATAATCTTATTTGGGGAGTTAGATTTTTGATTTTGTAATTTATTTGGATTTTATTTAGAATTTCATAGAAATTTCAATGGCTCCACGAGTAAAGAGAGGAAAGCAAACAGTTGATTTTAAATTGAGGAGATTTGTTAATTTCAAAGCCTAACATTGTTATAACACTCAAATGGAATCGAAAAAGTTGAGCCAATAACAGGCATTTGCTAACCTGGGTGGCAAGATTGAGAGGTTGATCATCGCCAAAAATTGGGAAAGGTTTTGTTACTTCACTGTAGTAGCGATTGTACCAATGATTCGGGAGTTTTATGCCAACTTGAGTTTACCAGTGACGAGCACATCCTTGTTAGAGGTAAGCAAGTTGAATTTTCAAGAGATATGATCAATGCTTTTTATGGGTTGAGAAATGTATGAGAAATGTATTCCATTGCACTCATAAAATGATAGATCTATGCTAAACTTCTGCATTCAAAAAATGAAGGCAGTAATGTTGGTGCTCTCATAATTCATCATGCTCGAATTATAGCTAATAGTGCTACAACCAGTGGATTGGGTTACCCTGCCCTGATTTTCACTTTATGTGAGCAACAGAAGTAGAGCCCCATAGAAATGAGGAAAGGTTGCAGCCACAAAATCCTATTGGGAAGCATACGGTTCAAAGATTAGAATCATTTGTTGAGTCTAGGAGTGGAGGTATTGATAGACCCTCTACATCAGCTGTAGGGGCCTCTACATCTCGCTCTGCTTCACTTGAAAATATTGTGGAGCAGCTTATGATTCAATAAATGGATATAGTTAATATGTAGAATTAGATGTGAGAAATTGGAGCAAAAAATTCTTATAATGACGAGTATAAGCAGATGAGAGTTTAACATGATATAGCTTTTGAGGAAGCTACGGTTGTATATCTTAGGGGTGAATACCATGTTGAATTTCTAACTTGCGTAAGCTTAACTCCTTGTGCTCCTATTCATGAAGAACAAGAAGAAGATGATGATGATGAGAAAGTTGATGTGGGTAGATTTAGTGTGTTAATTTTACAATTATTTTTCAATATTACAAATTACACACAATAGATATAATAATAAATATGCAATGTAATTCCAACAAAAATAAATTTAATTAAAAAGTTTATCTTTAAAACTCTTTTAAACTACCAAATCCCCTTAAAAAAAATGCAAGTATATGTATCGCTCAAGTAATGAAGGGCTCTAGTGGAGTCCTAGATATCGATCCTACAAGGAAGTTAGAAATGTCTGTAAATAGTTCTTGAGATTATAATGTAAAGTACTATTTTAAAAATAGAAAAAGTAAAGTACAAAGTTTGAATATTAACTACTAAAGTGAATGCTATTTAAAATGCAGTTGAAAGACAAAGTTGACTAAACTAGAAACTAACTTTTAAAACTAAAATTACGAAAACTAAATGAAATTTTTGTTGACGAAATGTTCAAATTTAAGAAAGCATCCTTCCTCTTACAATGAGCATACGGATTGTGAATAAATTAAAATCATTTGAAAAAATATATATACAAATTGTTTTGGGTCAAATAGGAGCAATCTTATTCTTTACCCTCTTCCAAGTGCTATAAAAACATTGACTAATCCAGATTTTGGTCCCTAATTCCGTGGATAGGCTGGGAGGATACCGACTGCCACTCCAGAGCTCTGACTACTCCCTCCTATGAGAGTAAATAATTTTGCAATAGTTTCTAACCAACTGGACCAAATTGAGGATTTTAATCTGTCACCTTAAAATTTCCAATTATGCATCCAATAAAATATATTTCCCTATTTTTTTGCACTGAATTCCATGGATGACATACTCTCCCATGATTCTCCCCATGTTATAGAAATCATAGCCTTTTGGAACATATGTTTCTCAACACATTTTAACATTTCAATTGGACAGATCGAAAAGTAAATGAAGATTGGAGTTCAAATCATCACAAATTATTAACATTTAAAACTACAAAAAATAAAATTACTTCTTCATAAAACCATATTTCAAAGTAGGGAAAAGGATAAAGAAGACTACTAAGAATTCATGAGAAGGATATAACAAAACATGGATTTCATAGATAAAAACAAATTTACAAAACAAAAGAAATAAACGACACAACTTATCTCACAATCCTTCCCAAGAAAATCCTTAGAAGTTCTCTTCAAGCCTTTCTATCTTTACAAGCACTCTAAATTCTCTCTTAGAAGTGTAATGAAGAAGAAATCTCTCACCTTCCCTCTCCTTTTACAACCCTAGAAAAATATCTTCAAGCCCTTGACTTTCACTCTTTATCTCTTCCTCTTGCCTTTCACGCCACCCCCGGCTCAACCCTAAGATGTCTTACCATAACATTCTCAAAATCTATATCATGCTGACCTCTCCTCTGCTGATATTCATCATTATAAGCATTTTTTGCTCTAATCTCTCCAACCTGACCGTAATATTAATTAATTCCATTTGTTGAATCATTAGATGGTCCATAATGTTTTTCAGTGATGCAGAGCGAGATGTAGATGCTCCTGCAGCTGATGTAGAGGGTCTATCCCTTCTACTACCTCTAGATTCAACAAATGATTCAACTCTTTGAATCATATTCTTCCCAATAGGATTTATCACTGTAATCATTCTTTATTTCTATGAGACTCTACTCCTGATTGCTCACATAAAGTGAAATCAGGGTAGGATATCCCTAACCACTAGCTGTAGAACTATCAGCTATACTCCGAGAATGATGAACTATGAGTACACCAACCTTTATTTCTTTCATGTTATGAATGCAATAGTTCTAAACCGCTCTGTCCTTCGTAACATTGGTAAGATGATTCGTTGATAAAAGCTTAGCATAAATGAAGTGATACCATACCTTTGACTAACTATTCAATAGAGTAGCGGAGAAGTTAACTATTTTATTATTCTTAATCTTCCATTCTCCTTTTCCATCTGTTAAAAAGGCAATCACTTCATCTAGTGATGAATCAGTCATCACGAATGCAGTGTACTCATCATGATATACATTCTTTAGCCCATAAAAAGCATTGATCCGATCAGCAATAAATTCAACTTGCTTACCTAGAATCGGTATGTGATCACTCTCAGTGAACCTCAGGTTAGCATAGAACTCCTGAATTAGAACCGGTATGTGATCACTCTCAATGAACCTCAGGATAATCTTTCCCTGTTTTTGGTGAGGATCAACCTTTCGATCATGCCACCCGGGTTTGCAAACGCCCGTTCTTGGATCAATCTTGTGGTTTCCAGTTGAGTATTATAACTATGTTGGGCCTTGAAGTTAATGAATCCTTGTGCATCAAAATCCTCAGACGTCCTTCCTCTTTTCACTAGGGGAGTCATTTAAAAATCTACGAAAATCCAAATAAATTCCAAATAAATTACTAAATAAAAAATCTAACTCCCCAAATAAGGTTATTTGGTAAGAAAATTTTCACCATGAGTTTTCTTCAAGCTTTTCCATGAGTTTTCTTTTCACCATGAGTTTTCTTCAAGCTTTTAAGTAAAAAAAAAATCCCAAATTTCGGATCTTCCACAATGTAAGAAAAATCCATGGTGAAAATAAAAAATTTATAAGTTAAAGTGAAGCTTTTACTAAGAGAAGATGAAATCTATGATTTTTGGCCTCCAAAATCTTCTCAACCGCTCTCTATGTAAAGCTCTAGGTAAAGGTTTAGAGGTAGGAGATGACCCAAGCAGTAAAAAAGGAGTTTGTTTGTGCAATTTTGTGATTTTTTAGGCAATCAAGCGTGTTTGGGTTTTTGGCGCATCATGCACCAACTCTCTGTAAAATGGTGCATCATGCCCCTTTCAGGCGCATCATGTGTCAATGCCTTATAAGCATGATTAAACATTACTCTAACATCCATCTTTCACAAACAACACAAAATTGACTTTTATATATAAAATCCACGCTATTATAAACTAACATTTATCAAGCCAAAAAATCAAGTCAATAAACATCTATTTCAGTGTTTAAAGCAAACCAAAACATTCTAACACTGAAATCTAAACATCTAAATTCCGTACATTCATATCAAACAGTACTAAACAAAACATTCCATGCATAACCTAAGTTCAAGCATCTTGCTCACTCTCATCCTCTTGGATATCTCCCATAGATTGGTAGTGCACATACCGGGTGTAAAAAGGCC
>NW_018165562.1:152217-166760 GCF_001263595.1 Phalaenopsis equestris
TCAAAAGTGCATTCCTCTTCAAAAGTGCATTAGAACTGAAGTAAGGCTTAATAGGTGATGAATTCTGGGATTCCTAATCCATCGGTACTTCATCTCCCATTCCATCTCCCATTCCAGTACAACTGTAATAGACTTCTGGATCTGTCAATTTCCAAGGAAGAAGCACTTTTCCTCAACTCTCGTAAGGTACTTGCAATTGACTGCATAGTAGGAAAATAGTAGATGGATGTCCAAACCCAAAACTGATTTCACAACGATGGCCCCAATATCAATATGTTTTCTAGTTTGAATACAGTAGTTTAAAATAACACTCTCCTAAATCACCTTACTAATTTTTATGGTAGGCAGTAATTTCGATGCAATAAAAAAGTGTCATGCCTTAGAAGAACGATTTAACAATGATGACAAAAAACTTACATTCCCATCATCTCTAGCCTCCCAATTCACATCTTTATCTGTAAGGTACCGATAGAGTTCATTCATTTTATCTCTCGTAAGGGTAAAATTTGCATAATGGTAGATAGGCACATTTTCAATCATAAAGGTCTTGTTTATTCTCAAAGGAGTGAATTGCACAAACTTACCTCACACATAAACAATTGCTTGGTTGATTCCATGTTGATTTGCATAAGACTCTTTCACCATAGAGACTACAACTGCAGTAGTGTATCAAAGCACTTCCCAACGTCTCTGCGCAATGATTTCTTCACCTCGAGTATTCAGTGTATTGAATCCTCAATTCAAAAATCACCTTTCTTTGATTAGCCTCTTCTTCAATAGAACATGATCATACAACTTCTGCGCATCAAAATGGACAAACTTTCTCTTATTGAAAACTCCAAATCTCATAGTATTTTCAGAGTGGGATGCCATTGGATTTGAAATCGAATGGCTCTTCCCTCGTTTTCCTTCTAGACTTTGGAATCGGTTTTTTGGAGTTATAAGGAGAAGAAACCACCAAAAATTGCCTTTTGAAACATTTTAATTCATTTTCATTGCCGCAGTGCATCATGCACCTATTCTGACACATCATGCACGATCTCTCTGGAATTCAGCGCATCATGCGCCAATCTAGCGCATTATGCGCCAGTTCCAAAAACTACATTATTTCAATTTTGATCCAATAAAGTCTCAATTTTTTGATAAAATTAGGTAAATACAGATGTTTCTAAATATTTTTGCTAATGCACAGACTATATAAGGACATACATATAAATATATGTAAAATATTTTGAACAAGAACTCAAAAGCAAAGTAAACAATGATAAATATGTGTTGCCTCCCACAAAGCGCTTAATTTAATGTTGTCAGCCCGACATTCCCAGCATTTATTCTGGGTGACCCAACATTACAATTTCCTTAAAAAATGGTCTTTAACCATCAAAATATGGTTTCAATCTGTACCCATTCACTTTAAATATCCTTCTAGTCTTGGGATCTTCAATATTAATTGTTTCATAGAGAATTTTGAATGGCCCTTTCCACCTATACTTCAGTTTTCTAGCAAATAATTTTAATCTTGTATTGTATAATAAAACATCCTGTCCAAGTTCAAATTCCCTTTTTATTATCTTCTGATCATGCCATTCTTTCATATTTTCATCATAAATCCTCACATTATCGTAAGATTCATTCATAATTTCTTCAAGCTCATTCAATTGCAATAATCTTTTCTCATCAGTCTCTTTCAAATTAAAATTGAATTCCTTTATAACCCAATAAGCTTTATGTTCTAATTTTACTCACAAGTGACAAGTCTTCTAAAAATTTAATCTATAAGGGGACATACCTATATGTCTTTTATAAGTTGTCCTGTATGCCCATAATGTCGTATCTAATCTAGCATACCAATCCATTTTACTAGGATTAACACTCTTTTTCAAAATTCTCTAAATTTCACTATTTGATACTTCTGTTAAACCATTAGTTTGGGGATGATAAGAAGTTGCAATTTTATGCATTATATTATAATTTTTCACCCAACTTTGCAATTGTTGCATTTCTAAAATGAGAGATCCTCCATCGGTAATGATTACTCTCGGTATTCCATACTTGTAAAAATACTTTTAATTAAAAAGTTTGAAACACTCCAAGCATCAAATTGAGGTAAAATGATTGCTTCAATCCATTTTGAAACATAATCCATAGCAATCAATATATAAATATTTTCGAATGAACATATAAATGGTCTCACAAAATCCAATCTCCATGCATCAAAAATTTTAAATTTCAAATTAAAATTTAGAGGCATTTCATTTCTTCTTGAAATATTACCTACTCTCTCACACCGATCACATATTTTAATATATATATTAACATCTCTAAATAGAGTAAGCCAATAAAATCAATATTGTAAAATTTTATGAATAATTCTATCATTCCCAAAATGTCCTCCAAATTTAGAAATATTGACATTTTTGAATAATTTCTTGAATTTCCTTATAAGGCACACATCGTCTCATCATTAAATCTTTACACTGTCATTAATTTCTTTTTCCAAATCGAGTATTTCTTTCTGTTCTAGCTTTGATCGATGATCAGCAATTTGATTATCATTCCCTTTTCTATTGACTACCACAAAATCAAACTCTTGCATCAGAAGTACCCATCTAATTAATCTTGTTTTCACATCCTTCTTTTGCATCAAATATTTAATAGCCAAATGGTTAGTATGCACAATACATTTAACTTCAATCAGATATGATATAAACATATCAAAAGCATACAGAATAGCTAATAACTCTCTTTCAGTGGTGGTGTTATTAATTTGAGCATCATTAAGAGTCTTACTAGCATAGTATATAACTTAAAAAATCTTATCATATCTCTGCCCTAAAATAGCTCTAATTGCATAATCATTACCATCATATTAATTCAAAAGGTTTCTTCCAATTAGGTGAAACAATTATAAGAGCAATGATCAATTTTTCCTTTAAAGTTTCAAAGGCTTTAAGGTAATCTTGATTAAAGTCAAATTTTGGAAGTCAAATTATCTTGGTTGAAGTCAAATTTTGTAACTTTTTCCAGAAGTTGGCATAAAGGTTTAGTAATTTTTGAAAAATATTTAATATATTGTCTGTAGAATCTAGCATGTCCTAAAAAACTCCTATCTCCTCTTACTATAGTAGGTGGAGGTAGGTTTAATATAATATGAATTTTTGTAGGATCTACTTCCATGTCATTTTCTGAAATTTTATGTCTAAGTAAAATTCCTCCTGAAATCATAAATTGTCATTTCTCCTAGTTTAATACAAGATTAGTCATTTCACAACATTCTAGAACTTTCTCTAAATGATTTAGACATATTTCAAATGAAGTTCCAAATATAAGAAAATCATCCATAAAGACTTCAATCCCTTTTTCAATTAATTAACTGAAAATTGACATCATACATCTTTAAAATGTTGCAGGTGCATTACATAATTCAAAGGGCATTCGCCGAACAACAAAAGTTCCATTAGGACTAGTAAATGTTGTTTTTGATCCTCTAAAGAAATTGGTACTTGATGATAACTGGTATATCCATCTAGAAAACAAAAATATTTGTGCCCAGCCAGCCTATCCAACATCTTGTCCAAAAAGGGTAAGGGAAAATGATCCTTCGTGGTGGCAGAATTTAATTTTTTATAATCTTTGCAAATTCACCAACCAGTGACTTCTCTTGTTGATATTAATTCATTATGCTCATTCGTCACTACCGTTACACCCCCTTCCTTTGGAACACAGTGAATTGGACTTACCCAAGAACTGTCTGAAATAGGATATATTATTCCAGCATCTAAACATTTTAAAATTTCTTTCTAAACAACTTCTTTCATCATTCAATTTAATCTCCTTTGATGATCTTCTCTTGGTTCATGTTGGTCTTCTAATAAAATTCTATGCATTCAAAGTGAAGGACTAGTTCCTTTAATATTAGCTAATGTCCATCCAAAGACTTTCTTATATCTTTTCAATGTTTCTGACAACTGTTGCTCTTGCTCATCAAATAATTTTGAGGATACTATAATAGATAATGTAGATTTTTTTTTTTTTGGGAAGGAGCATTATTTGGCTTCGTACGTGTTAATAACTAGAAAAGGGGTACAAAGGGGTTGGGTGAGGATCCCCTACTAGAAAAAAGGGGTATGTCGGCACTATTTTTGGTGTAGGGTTTGCCCAAAAACACCAAAAAAAATACAATATGCACTTCAAAGGGGTTCCTCTACCACTTTACAACTCCACGCCAACACCCAATAAATAAAAGTGTAAACCCATTACACATAACAAGTAGTACCAATACACAAAACCAGAATTATCCAAAAACAAAAACTATGATCAGAACTCAAAAAATCGCACCCCAGCACAATCCGGACTCTCAAGAACATAGCACACCAACCGCTGTGGCAGACCGTATAGGAATTAGGGAGAGTTATCTACCTGCAAAGAGAAAACTAAAAGAAACATCTACCCAAAAGAAACTCCAGAAAAATCAGTTATAAATATGGTGCACCAAAGATAAATTCTTTAGCCTGAAAAGGGTCCTCCAAACCTTGAACAAGCCACAACAAAGATCAGCAACTATGAGAGAGGACAAAAATCCGATTTCAGAATTGCCCCATCCCCATATCAAGGTGTTGCGGCCCAGACAAAAGGGGCATCCAAACGGTCAACTACAAGCAAGAGTAACAAAGGAGGTGGTGGTGTTGTGCCCACCATAATACTATCATTACCAACAGTGTGGTTTGCCAACCAATTAGTTGGTATATTCCCTTCTCAATGAATAAATTTTTAATTAAGGTGTAAACTAGTGGATAGATATTTAATGCGATTAAAATCATAAGAGATGTCTCACGGCACCTGCCTACCCTTAGTAAATATATCCAATATATCCAGCATAATCATTTAATCATTAAATCAGTGTCTATCTCTAAAAACTGCCAATGCAATGAAACAGCAATAGCGATGGCCATTAAAATAGCGTCCAACTCAGCTTCTAATGGCAAATCCGCACAACAGGGGGTAGAAAAAAAGTGTGGGTAATTCCACTTATCATTCCTCGCCACACCTTCTATCCCCGATCTATCTTGATACCAATTGCCATCAGTATTGATCTTCACCCACCCCGTTGGAGGCGGCCGCCATCTCACCAAGATCAAGAGTTCCAAGGTCCGTCTCGGAAGCATGGTAGGATGCCCAAATTGAATCAAAGTAACTTGTACCAGAGAAAAAATCAGCCTTCATACCACTCACTTTAAAAATTTTATTGCTATAAGAGATAATATTGGAGAACACAGCAGAGCACCCCACATTGTAATCAACATGCATAGTCTCATTTCGTGCCACCCATATGAACCAACAAATTATGTACAGATAGATTTGTAAAAAATGATTACGCCTTTATTCCGGGTTGCACAAAAGTGCAGAAGAGGCTAAATCCCGAGACAGGATCAATGTGGTACCAAACCATTGACCCCCCAATTTCCAAATATTCAGAGAAAAATGACATGAAAAAAACAGATGTGCCATAGATTCTTCCTCCGCATTACATAGTGGACACCAAGATGTTAACCTGAGGCCCTTAAGCTTCAGTATATCGTCACAAGGTAGTATTTGATGCATTATTCTCCACGCCATGAAAGACATAGAAGGGGTAAGAGCGCGGGTCCAAAGACCGTCCCCCTAGTTAACAACCTAAAATTGATATAAAGAATGATAAACAGTCTTAGAAATAGAGTCTCTGGGAGTTAGCTTAAGCATAAGAGAATCAGGTTTATTATGCTCAAAGGGAATAGTAGAAATAAAATTGGCTTGTTCAGCCCCCACCAAATTTGTAGGAAGAGGAAAGTTCCACAAATCCACAAAATGTGTAGGAAGTGTTTTCAGTTCTAGTTTAGGAGGTTTCTCAATAGATGAAATCAGATTCTTGTTACTTTTTACAGGATCAAATATCTCAAATTTTTCATGAACAACATCCAAGTTTTCTTTACTCGCTTCCCTAAATTCATCTTGAATTTTATCCTCATCTTGATATTCCATATATTCCTTTTCAAAATTGCTTTCGAATGTCTTATTGAATTATTCATGCCTTAAATATTTATTAATATCCATTTTGAAGTATTCAATCTCTTACTCTTTTGCAGGGTATCTCATTGATTTTGCAATGTTAAATGTAACCTCTTGATTATTAACTCTCATAGTTAGTTCTCCTTTCTACAAATCTTTTAAAGCTCTTCCAGTGGAAAGGAATGGTCTTCCTAAAATGGTAAGAATTTTTGTATCTTCCTCCATATCTAACACAATAAAGTCAACAAGAAAGATACATTTATCAACTTTTACCAAAACATCTTCTATAACTCCTTTAGGACATGTAATCAAATGATCATCTAACTGAAGAGTTATAGTCGTAGTTGAAATATCTCGTAAGCCCAACCTTCTGAAAATTGAAAATGGAATAAGATTAATACTAGCACCTAAATCACATAGAGATTTTCCATAAAATCGTTCGCCAATAGCATAAGGAATTGTAAAACTTCCAGGATCTTTAAGTTTTTCATAAAGCTTTTTTTGAATCATAGCGCTACACTCTTCACTGAGTGCAAAAGTCTAATTATATACAAACTTCCTTTTTTATTAAGTATATCCTTCATGAACTTCACATAGCTTGACATTTGTTGTAAGGCTTCAACAAATGTAATGTTTATCGTTAATATCCTCAATATTTCTAAAAATTTAGAAAGTTGGTTATCTCTATTTTTCTACTTCAATCTTTGAGGAAATGGAAGTGGTGGTCTTTCTATAGTGATTTTCATTGGTTTAACTGGACATTCTGACTCAAAATGAAAATCTTCACCCGATTTTTCATTTTTCACCTCATCTTTTTCAAGTTTAACTTCTTTTTGAACTCTAATTTTTAATTTTTTTTCACTTCTCAGTTGGATAGCTTTAATTTGCTCTTTGTTATGATCCTTAGGATTTACTTCAACGTTACTTGGCAATGTTCCTGGAGGTTTACTGCTAAGTGCGGTAGCAATTCATCCCAATTGATTTTCTATGTTTCTAATTTCAGCTCCTTGACTTTGTAATTGACTTCCCATTTGCAATATCAATTCTTCCACTAATAACTTTTTCTCCTTACTTTGCAAATTATTAAATCCTAGAGGGTAATAAAGGGTAATTTAAAACCTGGAGGGTAATAAAGTTTATAATTTGGATTTCATTGATTGTTGGAGTTTCTCAATGGGTTTGCATTGTTGTTTCCTTATTGCGGATTTGCAACATTAGAATTATTGTTACTCCAACTAAATTTTAGATGATTCTTTCAAATGGGATTATAATAATTGGCATAAGGATTATTAGAATGATTACTTATTGCATTTAAGGTCCCATAAGAAGATTGAGATTCTAAAATTTGTCCCAATGAGTTTTCCTCAAGCACATGTGATGTCTGAGAATAATTCATTCTGTATTGATCTATTTTCTTCGACATAGCAGCACAATTATTTATGTAGTTAACATAGATATTGCATCAGAATCATAAATACTAGCCACTCTTTTTGGATTTATCCATTCTGAAGGCCATTGAAAATTATTAGTAGACATCTCTTTAATTAATGAATATGCTTCATCAAATGGTTTTGACATTAATGTTCCACCAGCAATAGCGTCAATTATAGATCTAAGAGATACAACCAACCCATTATAAAAAGTTTATATTATTAACCGATCCCGACTATTTATATGCAACAGTATAACAATGACTTTGATTATATTTTTCACTTATATTTTTTTATTTTGCAACAGTTCCAAAAACTTGATCTTGAAAAAAATAAGAATTTATCTATTTAATTTATATATATTGGGGTACTACACAAGTATCATATCGTTATCAAGTAATATATGACTTTTTCGTTAAGCCTCAAATATCGATCCCAGTGGGAAATTAGCAATTTGCACTTTCAAACAACAAACTTCTATTTCAAAAAGGCAATTACTTAAACTATAGATAAATTGACAGTAAGTAAAATTCAAATCTTTTTAGTATTTTTGATATTTTGACAAAATAGTAACAAATTCTAAATATAACTTGAGTTTATATAACTTGAGTTTATGTAAAATGAAAATATCTTTCTCCTTTTCATGAATCAGAAATAAGTATAGGAATTTTGTTGTGGAAGTACGCAAATTATGTTGTGTCAAATAGGAGCAATAATATTCTTTACCCTTACTAGAGATTCAATAAAGAACATTGGCTAATTTAAAGTTTGAATAGTTCTGAAGACCGGCTAGGCAGGAAAGATACCAACTCTCACTCTAGAGTTCCCTCGATTCCCTCTGCCTGGGGACTAACATCTCATATCAAAACCTAAAATAATAAATCAAGTTAGGGATTTTAGCCTGTCACTCTAAAGTCCTTTAACTCTACACTCTAAAATATTATTTCCTTACTTATTTGCACTAAATCATATGAATTACATCCCCATTCATACAACCTCATGTGATTCTTTCCAATTGTTGACTGAGACAATACCAGCCCGGTTCTTACATGTTCTCACAACAAATTTTAACATCTAGATGAGCCAGATCAAGAAGTAAATGAAGTGAGTGGAATTAAATCGTCACAATTTCTTTCAACATTAAAGATTAATACTCTCCACAGCTTCCATCCAACACATTAATTACTTATCATTTTAAGGAGAAAGATAAAGAAAACTACTCAGAATCCATGGAGAAAACAAAATCACACTTTAGTTTAAAAGTAGAAATCATTGTCAAACCAACAAGAAGTCTCGATTAAAATCAAAAGTAGTTTAAAAACAAAGATAAAAACTTACCTCAAATCCTCCAACAAAATCTTTAAGTTCCTTTGAATCTCTTCTCTTTTACAACACTCTAAACTCTTATAATAAAACTTAAACCAAAAAGGAAAAAGTAAATTTGTGGTGTCTGAATCTTTCCACAAGATTCTCCATGATCTTCATCTTAGATCTCCCCCTTTTCAAGCACACTCTCCCTTTTCAAGCACTTCTTCTTTTATAAATTTCCAAGAGGTGCCTTGGAAACTCTTCAAAATGTGTCTAAATCTGATGTATTCTCCAAGGGATGCCTCCTTTCACAAGTCTTTTAATAATATTTTTATTCCTAGTGGTCATAACCACCCTCTTTAGCCAATAGGTGCCTCAAATGTCTCTTCAAAATTCAGACAAATGAAGAAAACCACAAAATAACTGCCTATGATGCTTAAGCGTGGGGCCTCTGGCATTTAAGCGAGGCCTTCTCTGTTTCACTAGCGGTTAGTTGTCGGATCTGGTGCTTAAGCGCTAAAACTCTTTTGCACCAATTTCATATTTTTGCTCCAAATTTGTTACTTCGTACTCCTTTTAGCATTTTTCAACTTTTAACTTGTACCTGAAAGATAAACACACAAATATCTTTCATTAAAGCACAATATCTAAAAAATAGGTATAAAAATATGTCTAAAACACTATATACTTTAGGTGTATCAAAATCCCCTAAACTTAAAATGTTACTTGTCCTCAAGTGATACTTCAATGTTTAAAAACTAAATAAGTATGATATGTATATGAGTTTTTTTAGGAGTTACTAAAATTTAGATTTAGAAATATAATAGTCCAATTTAGAAAAAATATTCACTAAATGAGACCAACTTAAAGTTTAAAATTTTTAATGTTAAGAAAGATGAAAATATGAGTTCCTATCTAATTCAGAAATATTGTAGATTTTTCAAATTTAGAATTTAGTCCTTTTATTATCTCCACTTAAAAATTTGTATTAAAAATAATTTTACTAACTATATTATATCCTTAAGATTAAGAGTTTCTCAAGTCTTATACTTTAAAAAGATCAAATGTGGAACCGATTTTTGATTAGACACTAATCCTCAAGCTTCTCCTCCTTTACTTTTTTTTTTCTTTTTTCTTCTTCGTTTTCTTTTCTTTTTTTCTTTTTCTTTTCTTTTTCTTTTCTTTTTCTTTTTCAGGTAAGGATTACAATATCTGGATAGGTCATTAATAGTTTTGAATTTCACTTCTCCTTTCCTAAAACAAAGTCCTGATATAAATCTTTTACTTATAAATATAATAATAGTTTTGAAAATTATTTTAATAAAAGAAATTTAATTATTAAAAATAAAAGTTTAAATTTCTAAATTTTTTAAAATTACAATTTTTCTTACTAAAGATGGTTACACTATATTTAGCATTTTCTGCACTAAAAATTTTTAACTGAATGTTTTTTTTCATTACTTAGAATTTTAACTAAATTCCTCTACTCGTTTCTATAATCAAATTTTACTTCTCTAATATAACTTCATATATTAGAGAACAAATAAAATTTGAGAACAAATAAAATTCATTTGTAGCACATTTGAGAACAAATAAAATTCAAGTTTTGAAAATATTTTTCATCCTCCCCAAACTTATATTTTTAACAAGATTTAAACAGTTTAGCAATAGGTATAAATAAGCTGGAATGAAAATGGAAATAACATGCTTACAGGAATTATTATACCCTAATTATACAAGTATAAAACTAAAAACAGGAGTAAAATTTATTATTTATCAATTTTCTATCTTTTCCATTTTAATTCAACTTGTAGAGATTCAATAGACTTCTATGCAGTGGGTACAAACATAAAAACAAACAAACACACTAACTTTGATTTCACAGTCTAAACATAAAAACAAACACACTAACAACATAAAAGAAAGATACAGCATAAAAGAAAACACTAACAACATAAAAGAAAGATACAGGGTAGCAATTTTCTGAATTTAAAGTTTAAAACTTAAAGCTAGAAAGATTTTCGACTTTTCCAAAAGAAATAGAAATAAGTTCAATTCTAATTAACTAACACAGTACTTTAACACACAACAACAATTATTACCCTAGAATTTTAAAACAAAATACTACAAAACACAAACATCCGAATAATAATAAAATAAAAGTTTCAACACATCACATAGTTCAAACCAATACACAAACATAAATGTCTCAAGTCCAAACATAAAAACACACATCACATCACATCACATCACATGTCCAAACCACATAATCTATCACAAATTACAAACATAAAAATAAATCAGTACTCCTCCTCATCATCATCAGAATCACAGCTATTCCAGACATTTGTAGACATTTGTAGACTCATAATCAACTCATAATCAAGGTATTTAGGATATGGAGGAAATTGATCTCCTTGGTTACCCCTGATGAGGCTCTGCAAGGATGAGTGATATTTCTCTTCATAATCACTTTTCCTTCTATTATACCCATCAATATGACCTGCCAAGCTTTCTAAATTCCGTACCTTATCTGCGTTATAATTGATAGTGTCCATCATCCTCTCCAATAATTGATCTTGAGTTTCCATATACTCACCTCTAGAAGTAGATGGCCTTGAGGTAGATGGTAAGTAGAAGCAGCAGACGTTGCCATTCCATAGCTCCTTGAAAATCCTCCTCTCCAAAAAAAAATAGAATGCTTAGAATATGACCTCACATTTACACTAGTAATTGGCTTCAAAGGCAATAGTACTTCCTCCCAACTATCATATCTCACTCCAGCCTGCTCACACAAAGAAAAGATCAAGCAAATCCCAGACCTGAAGTAGTAGCGGTAAAAAAAATTATGATATTTTTACAGTACAGATCAAAGCTCCAATATTAATGTGCTTGCTTTCCTGAATAAAATAATTTAACATCGCCCTCTCCCTGGTAACTTCACTAAGATGATTTCTCGGCAATAGACGGGCTGAAATAAAATAGTGTCATGCCTTCAAAGGTGCACTCAACTTTCAAGTGGCCAAGTTGACTTTCCTTTCATTCGTGATTTTCCAAAGTCCTCTTCCAACAGTTAAATAGGAAATGATCTCATCTAATTCCATCTTAGTCATACTATAGTTCGCATAAAAACACAAAGTATCAGGTGGTAAATGGTAAAACATATTGATTACCTCTGCTAAAAAAGGTATCAATTTTCCTCGAACCATGACTCGATTCTCTTCAGCCTCAGCGCGGTTTGCATAGAACTACCTAACAACAAAAAATAACAGCCACAACAGAATACAACAAAATCATTTCCATTATCGGCAAACGATCAGATCTTTTACGGATCCACTTGGACTTTTGAAACATCACTCCTGGATAAGTTTCTGTGATTGCAAAGCATCACTATATCTATCTTGAGCTTTTGAACCCACAAACTTGAACCCAAAAACTTGCTCGAATAGAAATGGCTCTTTCCTTTACTCCTCTTCATTCTTTGGACATTCTACAAATAACATTCTACAAATTTCATAAAGCTTCACAATAACTTCAAAAATTATCTACTAAACTTAACTTCTATAAGCATAAACTACACTTCATATGCAATTTCCATAGATTTTCCCTCATATTTCACTCATATTTCACCATGAATAGTGAAAATTTTCACCATGAATAGTGATTTTAGGGTAGCTCATGAATGTGCTCAAAGTACATGGTAAAAACAAAAAATCTTTACATAAAAGTGAAGCTCTTACCTTAATTAAACTGCAAGAATAAGACGAAATATCCAGCCTCTAATATGACTCCTTTATCCTTGGGCTTGAATTAAGTTAAGTTTTAAGAAAAGGCTTGCCCTAGACTTCAAAATCTCAAACTCGAGAGGTTGAAAGTGACGGTGAGGGTAAAAATGGTGATTTTTTGGGTTATTTTTCACTTTTAACCGTTCGTGAACCGATTTTTGTGAACTTGTGCTTAAGCATGGATAAGTGGTACTTAGGCGGCTGCCTCTTGTGTTGCATCGCGCTTAAGCACGCGAATGTGGCGCTTAGGCGCCAGTGCACTATTTTTGATATTTTTGAACTTAAGTAAAATGCATTATTAGCCTAAGTAAACCACCCCTAAATGGTCTTATAACACTTAAATGACTATTTTCCTTTCCTACAACTCTCCTCTCTAAATTCATTCAACATGAGGCTAAAAATAACTCAAATTTTCACAAAAATAAACATATACATTGATTCACAAACTAGTGCAAGTACATGTAATACTTAATTCTCACTTCAAATAGTCTCGAATGAGAAAATTCTCTAAATACAAAACTAAACAAACCTAAACAATGAAACACATAAAAGTTATAAACACTAAAAATAAATACTAACACGTAAACACAACGACTTCTAACAACGACTTCTAACAAACAAGACTTCTAACAAACAAACTCTAACACTGAACTTAATTCATTCTTCAATTGTTGGGACAAACTCCGGTCTTTTATTTGTCTCTCCTTGAGCAATCAGATTATAAAGTTGATCAAACAGACGGTGGTGACGAGCTCTGATACTATCTTCTTTAATCCATTTATCTTTAAGATACATCTCCATATCCTCTTCCTCTATATAACTAGTATGGATGAATTGCATTTTCAATTTCCATCCAATATGCTTTAGATGTACATGAATCTCAATTACCTTAGTCTCAAGTACATACATGGTATTTTCAATTCCAATAAAACTATGATAGTCTCAATTTTATTGATCTTTTTTGATATTTTTTCAATACTAAGAAACCGTTATACATCTCCTATGCACTTTGACTAATGAGTCTCTTCCTCATGGTCTCTTACTTCTTCTTCAAAACTTCTTCTTCAAATTTCTTCAAATCCATCTCCCATGAAGACATCTTCTCAAAATATCTCTCTCTCGTAGACTTTAGGGCTAAAAATGATCTGGGGTAAAATTCTTTCACAAAACCCTTCTATTTAAACACTAAAATGTTATGTATGTAAATATGAAAGTTTATGTGTGAGATATGTAAATCAACTGCCTTGAAAAGTTTTAGTTAATCAATTAGCAGTTAAAATTTATAGAATCTGAATTGCACACATGATTTTTAACTTCTGCGCATAAGCGCCGAATATTGGCACTTAAGCGCCAGTGCTCAATTTTGCACCAGTCAACTTAACGTCCAAATTTTCATTTTAGCATGTCTAGATCACTAAATAAAGTCTTAAAATCATAACTAACACAAAATAGTCTCAAACATACTACCCAAATTTTCTTAATCACACACAAACAACATTCAAAGAAAAAAGCACTGATAATTATTGGTTGCCTCCCACAAAAGCGCTTGGTTTAACGTCGTCAACCCAAAGTAACCAGTGCTTATTTTGGTTGACCCAACATCATTCGATCATTAAATTTACACTGATCCCGTACAAAAAAAAATTTTAGTCTATGACCATTCACTTTAAATACTTTCTCAGTTTTAGGATCTTTGATATCCACAGCTCAATAAGGATAAACTTTCATCACAAAAAAGGGCCCATCTACCTGACTTAAGTTTTCCTGGAAATAATCTTAACCTTCCATTATATAGCAAAACTTGTTGCCCTTGCTGAAATGTTTTAGTAATAATCCTTCCATCATGCCACATCATCATATTTTCTTTGTAAATCTTAGCACTCTCATAAGATTCATTCCTTGTCTCTTCAAGCTCATTAAATTGCAATAATCTTTTCTCACCAACATCTTTCAAATTATAATTGAACTCTTTAAT
>NW_018165562.1:166854-169100 GCF_001263595.1 Phalaenopsis equestris
ATCCATTTTTGTTGGATTCACAGACTTTTCCATAATTCTTTTAATTTCTTGATTAGATAATTCAGCCAAACCACTTGTTTGAGGATGATAAGCAGTAGCAATTATAAGATTAATATGATATTTCTTTAATAATTTCTCCATTATTTGTCCATCATGGCATTTCTGAAATGACTTCCTGCATCAGTAATGATAACTCTTGGCATCCCAAATCTACAAAATAAATTCATTTTAAAAAATTTTGCAACACTTTAAGCATCACATCGAGGTAAAGCAATAATTTTTATCCATTTGGATACATAGTCCAGTGCTAACATAATATATTAAATTCTGAAAAATGGTATAAAGGGTCCCATAAAATCTAATCCACAAACATCAAATATTTCAACTTCTAGCATATAATTGAGGGGCATCTCATTTCTTCTAGTAGTATTGCCTACACGTTGACATTTATCACAAGTTTTGATTTAAGTATTAACATCTTTAAAGATAGTAGGAAAGTAAAATCCAGATTGTAAAATTTTTTATGTTGTTTTATCAACACCAAAATGTCTCCCAAAATTAGAATTATGACATTTTTGGATAATTTCATAAGAATCTTCTAAAGGTACACATCTTCAAATAATCAAATCATTTCCTTGTTTATATAAAAATTGGTCATCTCAAAAATAAGTCTTAGCTTTAGTAAATTTCCTCTTCTGTTGGTATGCCATTCCATAAGGTATGATATCAATTATAAGAAATTTCACAATGTCAGCATACCACTGAACACACCACTCATTAATATTGAACAATTTTTCATTTGGAAAATGTTCATTAATTTCTTTTTCAAAATAGAGTTATTTTTCTAACTGAAGCCTGGACAGATGATTAGCAAATTGATTTTCAGTTCCCTTCCAATCTACTATTGTAAAAGTAAATTCTTTTAAAAGAAGAATCCATCTTAGAAGTCTTGGTTTAGCATCCTTCTTTTTCATTAAATACATAATAGCAGAATGATCTGTATGCACTACACAATGAGTTCCAATTAAATATGATCTAAATTTATAAAAGGCATATACTACTGCCAATAACTCTTTTTCAGTTGTTGTATAATTAATATGGGGTTTCATTAGAAGTTTTACTAGCATAGTAAATTACTTTGAAAATATTATCATGTCTTTGTCCTAAAACAACTCCAATAGCATAATCACTAGCATCACACATCAGCTCAAAAGGTTTTCCCCAATCGGGTGAAACTATAATTGGTGCAGTGACTACTTTTTCTTTTAATACTCAAAAGCTTTTAGGCTTTCTTCACCAAATTTGAAAATTGCATCTTTATTTAGTAAATGGCATAACGGCTTAGCAATTTTTTAAAAGTCTTTAATATATCTCTTGTGGATACCAACATGTCCTAAGAAACTCCTAATTTCCCTTACATTGGTTGGATAAGGTAAATTAACGATCACTTGAATTTTAGCAGGATCTACTTCTATACCATTCTTGGATATTTGATGTCCTAATACAATTCCTCCTAGTACCATGAATTAGCATTTTTCTCAATTAAGGACTAAATTTGTTTTTTCATAGTCCTTAAGAACTTTTGATAGATGTTCTAAACATGAGTCAAATGAAGTTTTAAACACTGAAAAATCATTAAACATGAAGTTTTAAACACTGAAAAATCATTCATAAAGACTTCAATCCCTTTTTCAATTAAATCACATATAATTGTCATCATACATCCTTGAAATTTAGCAGGGGCATTACATAAACTAAAGGGCATTCTTCTAAAATCAAATGTACCATAAGGACTGGTAAAAGTTATTTTCTGTTGATCCTCATGAGTTATTTGAATTTGGTGATAAGCGGTATATCCATCCAGAAAATAAAAATATTTATGCCCAGCTAGTCTATCTAGCATTTGATCTAAAAAGGGTAATGTAAAATGATCTTTCCTTCTGGCAAGATTTAATTTTCTATAATCAATGCATATTTGCCACATTCTGTCTTGTCTAATAGGTATTAACTCATTATGTTCATTCACAGTCATAATTACTCCTCCTTTCTTAGGAACGTAGTGAATTGGACTAACTTATGCACTTATGCACTATCTGAAATATGAAATATGGTAGATAATTCCAACATCTAACCACTTTAAAATTTCTTTCTTCACGACTTCTCTCATAGCAGGATTCAATATCCTTTGAGGATCAGCTTTGGGTTTGCAGTTCTTTTTCATATGAATTCTATGCATACAAATTGAA
>NW_018165562.1:169360-179540 GCF_001263595.1 Phalaenopsis equestris
TTTATATTTGATGACCTAATACAATTCCTCCTGCTACCATAAATTGGCATTTTTCCCAATTAAGGACTAAATTTGTTTCTTTACAGTGCTTAAGAACTTTAGATAAATGTTTTAGACATGAGTCAAATGAAGTTCCAAAAAATAAAAAGTCACCCATAGAGACTTCAATCCCTTTTTCAATTAAATCACAAAAAATTATCATCATACATCTTTGAAATGTAGCAGGGGCATTACATAAACCAAAGGGCATTCTTCTAAAATCAAATGTACCATAAGGATTGGTAAAAGTTGTTTTCTGTTGATCCTCATGAGTTATTTGAATTTGGTGATAACCGGTATATCCCTCCAAAAAACAAAAATATTTTTGCCCAGCTAGTCTATCCAGCATTTGATCTAGAAAGGGTAATGTAAAATGATCTTTCCTTATGGCAAGATTTAATTTTCTATAATCAATACATATTTGCCATCCTGTGACTAGTGTAATTGGTATTAACTCATTATATTCATTCACAGTCATAATTATTCCTCCTTTCTTAGGAATGCAGTGAATTGGACTAACCCATGCACTATTTGAAATATGGTAGATAATTCTAACATCTAACCACTTTAAAATTTCTTTCTTTATAACTTCTCTCATAGCAGGATTCAATCTCCTTTGAGGATCAGCCCTGGGTTTGCATTTCTCTTCCATATAAATTCTATGCATTCAAATTGAAGGACTAATTCCTTTAATATCACCAATTGTCCATCCAAAGTCTCTCTTAAAAGTTTTTAGAATTTTCATCAAACTTTCTTCTTCTTCCATCATTAACTTTGAGGAAATTAAAACTGGTAAAGTAGAGGAATCACCTAAAAAGGCATATTTTAAATGATCAGAAAGTAACTTCAACTCAGCTCTGGTGGTTTTTCTATTGATGGAAAAAAATTATTTATCTTTTTTATCGTATCCAAAATTTCAAAACATTCTTGAACATAGTTTGAATCTTCCTTAAAAAGATCTTCATATTGATCTAGCTCCTCTTCTTGCTCGTGTTCCAAATCTTTTTCTTCAGATATCCACCTCTTTTACTTCAGATTTTTCTTCATAATTAGTTTTGAAATGACATTCACTCAGGCATCATATAACATCCATTCATCATATAACATCCATTCTATAGCAATCATCATCTTTACCTTTTGCAGGATATTTCATTGATCTTGAAATGTTAAAAGTAACAGTTTAATCACTGACGCACATTGTTACTTCCCCTTTCTGCTCATCTATCATTGCTCTTCTTGTGGCTAGAAAAGGTCTTCCCCAAATGATAGGGATCTCTTTATTTTCCTCCCTATCCAACAACAATAAAACACAATGAAATCAACAGGATAGATGAATCGATCAACTTTCACAAGAACATCTTTTATAACTCTTTTAGAGTACGTTATTGAACGATTTGCTAACTGCAGAGTTACAGTAGTAGGGGTTATTTCTCTTAATCCTAATATTTTAAATATTGGTAATGACATAAGGTTAATGCTTGCACCTAAATCACATAAAACTTTCCCATAAAATCTGTCTCCTATTGCACATGGAATTGTAAAGTCAGGATCTTTAAGCTTTTCAGGAAGCTTTTCTGAATTATAGAACTACATTCCACTCTAAGTGCAACAATCTCATTATCTTCAAACTTCCTTTTCTTATTAAGATTATCCTTCATAAGCTTTACAAAGCTTGGCATTTTTTCAAAGGCTTCAGCAAATGGAATATTAATTATAAGCTTCTTAAAAATTTCCAGAAATTTTGAAGAAATTTTTCCAGAAATTTTGAAAATTGCTTATCCAACTTCTGTTGATGAAGTCTCTAAGGAAATGGAGGTGATGGTTTTTCCAAATCAAATTTTAGCGTAGAAATATGTCTTTCAGAATCTTTTGGAGCGTCCTCTTTTGATTCTTCAATTTGTTCTCTCTCTACTTCAGTTTCTTTTTGAACCCTTACCTTCCAACTCTCTTCTGCTTCTAAGTTGAACGGCTTTTACTTGCTCTTTATTCTGGTCTTTTGGCTTTGTTTCAGTATTACTAGGAAGTGTTCCTTGGGATCTATTACTTAATAAATTTGCGATTTGTTCAAGTTGATTCTTAATATTTCTAATTATAGCTCCTTGACTTTGTAACTGATTTCCCATTTGTAACACCACTTCTTCTATAGACAACTTCTTCTCCTTAAATTGTGGATTACTATTAAAACCTAGAGGATAAGTAGATCTATAGCTATTATTACATTGGTTATTCCAGTTTCTCAATGGGTTTACTTGACTTTTCCCCCATTGATGATTATTACCAACGTAGTATTATTCCAATTGAAGTTGAGATGGTTTTTCCAACCTGGATTATAATAATTTGAATATGGGTTATTCTGCTTATTATTATAGCATTCAAAGTTTCTGTTGATGCTTGGGAATCTACCATTTTGCTTAATGAATTCTCTTCAATCATAGAAATTGGTTGAGAAAAAATCATTTCAAATTGGTCTAAATTCCTTGAAATTGCAACAACTTGATTTGCTAACATAGTAAATGCATCAAAATCATGAATATTGGCTACTTTCTTAAGATTCACCCTCTCAGAAGGCCATTGAAAATTATTGGTAGCAAATTCTTCAATTAAAGCATAAGCGTCATGAAATGGTTTTGACATCAATAAACCACCAACATCGGCATCGATAATAGATCTAAGAGACCCAACTAATCCATTATAAAAAGTTTGAATTATTAACCAATCTGGTATAACATGGTGTGGACACTTTCTTAAGAGTTCTTTAAACATTTCCCATGTTTCATAAATAGATTCCTTTTCAAACTGATTAAAAGTTGTAATATCATTTCTAAGCTTTACAGTTTTTTATGGTAGAAAATATTTAGTAAGAAATTTTTGTGCTAAATCACCCCAAGTTCTGATAGATCCAGGCACTAATGAATGCAATCACATCTTAGTTTTATCCCTCAGTGAGAAAGGAAATAACCTAAGTCTTATGGCATCATTTGATACACCATCATTTTTAAATGTAGCACACAATTCTAGAAAATTGGCAAGGTGTAAATTCAGATCTTCAGTTGGTGATCCCCCAAACTAATTATTTGATACCATTTAGATAATAGTAGGTTTAAGTTTAAATGAATTTGCCACTGCAGTAGGTTTTTGAATACTACAATGAAGTTCATCTATCTTTAAAGTGCAATATCATAAAAAATAGTATAAAATATGTATGAAAATCTCAACATATTTTCCTTTGGTCATTATCACCAAATACAAATAATTCCCGAGGATCAAGAGAAAACAAATTTTAACAGTCTACATGGTACATTTACTTTTAAAAGAATATCTTTTGGTTTATGTAATGCACCTGCTACATTTAAAAGATGTATGATGACTATTTTTTATGATTTAATTGAAAAAGAGATTGAAGTTTTTATGGATGATTTTTTAGTGTTTGGAACCTCATTTGAATCATGTTTAAAACATTTATCAAAAGTTCTTAAGCACTGTGAAGAAACAAATTTAGTCCTTAATTGGGAAAAGGCCAATTTATGGTAGCAGGAGGAATAGTTTTGGGACATCAAATTTTAAAAAATGGTATGGAAGTTGATCCCGACTTACTGTTTATATGCATAGTATAACAATGTATGAGATTATATTCACTTCTATTTCCTTACTTTGCAACAGTGCCAAAAACCTTGATGTTAAAAAAATAAGAATTTATCTCTTTAATTTATATATATTGGGATACTACGCAAGTATATGTATCTTTATCAAGTAATATAAAACTTTTTGATTAAGCCCCAAATATCAATCCCACAGGAAAATTAGCAATGACTTTTAAACAACAAACTTTGATTTTAAAAATACAATTACTTAAACTATAGATAATTTGACAGTAATTAAAATACAAATCTTTTTGGTATTTTTGATATATTGACAAAACAGTAACAACTTCTAGATATAACTTGTATAACTTGAGTTTATGTAAAAGAAAACCACAGAATATGAAAATAACTTTCTCCTTTCCATGAATCAATAATAAGTATAGGAATTTTATTGTGGAAGTACACAAATTTTGTTGTGTTAAATAGGAGCAATAATATTCTTTACCCTTACTAGAGATTCTATAAAAAACATTAGCTAATTTAAAGTTTGAATAATTCTGAAGGCCAGCTAGACAGGAAACATACCAGCTCTCACTCTAGAGTTTCCTCGATTCCCTCCACCTAGTGGCTAACATCTCGTATCAGAACCTAAAATAATAAATCAAGTTGGGGGCTTTAACCTGTCACTCTAAAGTGCTCTAACTCTACACCCTTCAAAGATTATTTCCATATTTATTTGCAGTAAATTATATGAATTACATTCTCATTCATACAACCTCATATGGTTCATTTCAATTGTTGACTGAAAAAATACTATCCCGATTCTTACATGTTCTCACAATAAATTTTAACATCTAGATGGGCCAAATCAAGAAGTAAATGAATTGCATGGAATTAAATCATCACAACTTCTTCCAACATTAAAGATTAATACTCTCCACAACTTCTATCCAACACATTAATTACTTATCATTTTAAGGAGAAAGTGAAAGAAAATTACTCAAAATCTATGAAGAAAATAAAATCACACTTTAGTTTAAAAGTAAAAATCATTGTCAAACCAACAAAAAGCCTCGATTAAAACAAAAAGTAGTTTAAAAACAAAGATTAAAACTTATCTCAAATCCTCCACCAAACTCTTGAAGTTCCTTTGAATCTCCTCACTTTTACAACACTCTAAACTCTCACAGTAAAACTAAAAATAAAAAAGAAAAAGTAAATTTGTGGTGTCTGAATCTCTCCACAAGATTCTCCACGATCTTCTTCTTAGGACTCCCCTTTTTCAAGCACACTCTCCCTTTTCAAGCACTTCTTCTTTTATAAATTTCCATGAGGTTCCTTACAAATTGTTCAAAATGTGTCCAACTTTGATGTACTCTCCAAGGGATGCCTCCTTTCACAAGTCTTTTAATAATATTTTCGTTTCTACTGGTCATAACCACCCTCTTTAGCCAATAGGTGCCTCAAATGTCTCTTCAAAATTTGGTCAAATGAAGAAAACCGCAAAATAACTACCTATGGTACTTAAGCGTGGGGCCTCTAGCGCTTAGGCATGGCCTAAAAACAGCAAAATAACTGCCTATGGTACTTAAGCGTGGGGCTTCTAGCGCTTAGGCATGGCCTTCTCTGTTTCACCAATGCTCAAGCGTCGGAATTGACGCTTAGGCGCCAAAACTCTTTTGCACCAATTTTACATTTTTTCTTCAAATTTGATCCTTTTTCACTCCTTTTAGCATTTTTCAACTTTTTTACTTGTGCCTGAAAGAAAAAAACACAAATACCTTTCATTAAAGCATAATATCACAAAAATAAGTATAAAAATGTGTCTAAAAACACTATATATTTAAGGTATATCATTAACCAATCTGACAACGCATGGTGTTGACACTTTCTAAGGAGATCTTTAAACCTTTCCCAGGCTTCATAATTGATTTCCCTTCAAATTGATTTCCCTTCAAATCCCTTCAAATTGACAAAAAGATGTAATATCATTCCTAAGCCTAACAATTTTTTAAGGTGGGAAATATTTAGATTGGAATTTTTGTGACAACTCTTCTCAAGTTTTGATAGATCCAGGTGCTAACGAGTTTAACCACATCTTAGTTTTATCCCTTAATGAAAAAGGAGAAAGTCTAAGTCTAACAGCATCATATGACACTCTATCATATTTAAATGTAGCACACAACTCTAGAAATCTAACAAGGTGTAAATTAGGATCTTCAGTTGGTGTTCCACCAAACTGATTATTTTGTACCATTTAGATAATAGCAGGTTTAAGCTCAAATGAATTGGCAGCTACCACAGGGTTTTGTATACTCAAATGAATTTCATCCGTTGTAAGATTAGCATAATCTCTTAAAAGTATCTCATGATTTTCATTTTTATTTCCAGTATTACTCAAATTGCAAGCCATTTTGCTAGTGGGATCTATCTCTTTTTTTTGCTTTCGAAATTTTCAAATAGTTTTTACTAATTCAGAATTGCAAGGTACTAAATTTTTAGATCTTACACTACACATGAACAAATAAAATAAGTAATTTAAAATAAGAAAACACACATAAATAAGAAAAATGTTCAAACTAAACTACAAAAACTCTTTTTTTTAAGCTTTTAAAAAGAAAAATACTATAAATTATAAAGTAACTTACTACAATACTTTATGTTACTTCGCCGGCAACAGCGCCAAAAACTTGATGACGGGTAGATTTTGTGTGTTAATTTTACAATTATTTTTCAATATTACAAATCACACACGATAGATATAATAATAAATATGCAATATAATTCCAACAAAAATAACTTAATAATAATAGTTTATCTTTAAAATTATTTTAAACTGCCAAATCCCCTTTAAAGATAATACAAGTATACGTATCGCTTAAGTAATAAAGGGCACTAATGGAGTCCTAGATATCGATCACATAGGAAAGTTGGAAATTCCTCTAAATAGTTCTTGAAATTATAATGTAAAGTATTATTTTAAAAATACAAAAACATAAAGTGCAATGTTTTAATATTAACTACTAAAGTGAATGTTATTTAAAATGCAGTTGAAAAATAAAGTTAACTAGACAAGAAACTAACTTTCAAAAGTAAAATTACAAAAACTAAACAAAATTTTTGTTGATGGAAATTTCAAATTTAAGAAAGCATCCTTCCCCTTACAATGAGCATATGGATTGTGAAGAAATTGAAATCATTTGAAAAAATATATAAAAAAATTGTTTTGTGCCAAATAAGAGCAATCCTATTCTTTACATTCATTCGAATGCTATAAAGAAAATTGAATAATCAAGAGTTTGGTCCTTAATTCTGTGGTTAGACTGGGAGGATACCGACTGCCACTCCAGGGCTCCCACTACTCCCTCCTCTGAGGGCTAACAATCTCGCATTAGTTTCCAATCAATTGGACCAAATTGGAGATTTTAATCTGTCACCTTAAAATCTTCAAATGTGATTCGCCCCATGTTGTAGAAATCATAGCTCTTTTCGAACATCTGTTTCTCAACATATTTTAATATTTCAATTGGCCAGTTTGAAAAGTAAATGAAGATCAGAGTTCAAATCATCACAAATTATTAACAATTAAAACCATAGAAAATAAAATTACTTCTTCACAAGTCCATATTTCAAATTAAGGAGAAGTATAAAGAAGACTACTCAGAATTCATGAGAATGATATGACAAAACATGAATTTCATGTATAAAAATAAGTTTACAAAATAAAAGAAATAAAATACACAACTTATTTCATAATCCTTCCCAAGTAAATCCCTAGAAGTTCTCTTCAAGCCTTTCTCTCTTTACAAGCACTCTCAGTTCTCTTTTAGAAGTGTAATGAAGAAGAAATCTCTCACCTTTCCTCTCCTCTTACAACCCTAGAAGAAAATCTCCAAGCCCTTGACTTTCTCTCTCTATCTCTTCCTCTTGCCTTTCACGCCAATCCCTTTTCATGTCACACACAACTCCTTGAAGTCTTCTTCTTTTATTAGAGGTTGCCTTCTTTCCACATGAACTCCAATTTCAAAATTCCCTCCAAAAATCAACTCGTTTGAATTCAAAAGATGTATCATTTGATCCAGGAGACATATCCCTTCATAAAAGAACCTTCCAAAGTGTCTAGATGTATTGAATTACTCCAACAGGTGTTTAGAATAAGTGTCTCTTTGAAAATTCACGTAAAATTTGCCTCAAATTGCCTTAAGTTGTAAAAAGTCATCTCTGGCGCATATGGAGGCAAATCAGTTGCATCTTGTGCCAAGGCTCTATCAAATGGAGCATTATGCGCCAGATTCCCGAAATTCACTGTTTGGGCTACAACTTTTATCCTTTTTGCTAATTTTGCTCCAAATGCCTAAAAAAGATATGCCTGCAACAAAAACAAAAAATACCCTTCTTTAAAGTGCAATATCAGCAAAAATAGCCATAAAAATATATACTTAAAACAACAAATTATTTTGGTGTTTTGGAAGGCATTGAGGACTGATATTATTAGGAGTTTAGTTTGTATTATTTGTTTGTTCATTATCTTTGTTATTAAGTTGTTAGTTGATGTCATTTGAAACAATTATTGTAAAAACTTTCATTTTGTGTTGTGGAGCTAAATTGTAACAATAACAGTAGTCTTTTACTTTTTCTCCACTTTTAGTTTTTTCAATTTTTATTTTTGTTTTTAATTTTTAGCAAATCCTTTAGAATTTATTATGTTTCATTTAATGTTTTAAAGCCTGTATTTTTAAAGTTAGTGCTTGTAGTATAACAGAGCCCAGTTTCATACCAGAAATCCTCTACAGGTTCGCTTTTATTTTCATGCATTTACTGTTTTCTTTCACATACAAATTTTTGTACTAAACATTTTTAAATCACTTAAAAACTTAAGTTTGGGGGAAAGAAAATTTCTTTTAAAGAGAAGTAAACTAAATTTTATTTCTGTTTTAAAATTATTTAACATAAAATTATTTAACATGACCTTGGATATTAAGATTCAACTTTAAATAACTATACTCATGTTTATGAATATTATAGTAAATTTAGATAAAAGTTTTTAATGATGAAGGTCAATTTTTAAGTTAAACATATTTCGTATGAAAAGAAAAGATTGTGTTTTTCTATTTAAAGTAAAGGAAATTGTATTTTTGAAGTATTAAGAATTTTAGAATTTCATGTAAGAAGAAAAGAATGAAACTTTATGAAAAATCATAAAATAATATGAATTTATAAAGTGAAGAAAGATAAGGAGTTTTGACTTTAAGAAGAGGATAGTGAAGTTCAAAATTATTTGAAGTTATCCAGATATAGTAATCCTCTCTTGAAAAAAATAAAAAAAAGAAGAAAAGAAAGGATTGAAAAGATCCTAAAAGAAAAAAAATATGTAAAAGAAAAGAAAAAAGAGAAAAAGAAAAGAAAAGAAAAGAAAAGAAAAACCAATTCAAAATTGCATTCACTTGAATCAACTTAAGGGAAAGGCTTTATTACATTTTCTAAATTTGTATTGGCGTATTAGTAGCATTACTAGTAAATTTGTCATGGGGTTATTTTTCATTTGAATGTTCTAAGTGTCCTTAATATGACATTTTTTTTTTCATTTGAATGTTCTAAGTGTCCTTAATATGACATTTTTTTCTTAAAATGAATAGAGATTTAGAAATCTAAAATTTAATTACTAAGTATTCTTAGACTTAAAGTTAGAATTGAAGTTATTAAAGATTTTTCTTAAATATTACTATTTTATTTATTAAACTAAAATATAAGAGTTATAATTTAATCTCTATGCTAAGTCATATGCTTTTATTTAGCAAAAGTATCACTTGAAGACAAGCAATATTTAAGTTTGAGGGATTTTGATATGCCAAAATAATATGTTGTCTTAAATATACATTTCATGCTTATTTTTGGTGATATTGCACTTTAAAGAAGGGTATTTTCATGTTTTTATTGCAGGTATATCAACTTTAGGTATGTAGGGCAAAAGTAGCAAAAAGGAAGAAATTTGGAGCCAAAAAGTGAATCTTGAGAATTTTGGCCCCAGATGCACCACATTGGCACCCGAAGTGCCATTTTACACAGAGCTAGCGCAAGATGCACCAGATTGGGGCCAGAAGCATCATTTTACAGAGAATAGGCACGAAATGCACTAGATTTGGCGCTGACCAAAGGAAAATAAGTTTAGATTTTCATACCTCTTTTATACTGTTTTTAATGATATTGCACTTTAAAGAAAGATATTTTTGATATTTTGTTGCAGGAATGAGTTTTGTTGCAGGAATGATGGATTAGGGTCAATGGAGCAAAAAGATGCAAAAAGGAGGAATGAGGAATTAAGGTCAATGGAGCAAAAAGATGTAAAAATGAGCGAATTTACAGCAAAAAGGACCAAAATGTGGAGAATGGCCATCGGCCACCGGCGGTGAGCTTTTCCCGAGGCTATAGGAAAAATTCTCCAGAAGGGCGCCGACGGCGCCATCGAGGACACCGACAGTGACTGACAGTGAGATCGACGGTTATGTGACATGTACAATGGATAAGGCCGGATTTTGGAGGGGTGCGTAAGCAACTCTTGG